>NC_141385.1:50659981-50904312 GCF_017979445.1 Akebia trifoliata | reverse complement strand
TGCGCGTTAAAATTATCGTTATCTCATCACCGTGTCTCCGTTTTTAAACATAATCCATGGCAATCGTCCGTATCGAAAATACCTACTTTCCCAAGAAGAAACAATTTTTTCTGGATTCATCTCCTTACCGAAAAAGGCAAAACAATGGGAAGCTCCACCCGGGCGAGCGTTCCCGTCGAAAACTCAAAATTTCTGACGTTTTTTTAAACTCCCGTATCTAACTCTCCGCAAACTCAAAAAATTCGTAGCACATACCCACTCGTCCGTACGGATGTCAGCTACGCTACGTCACCATGTTCCCAGATTTCATCCCGCAGGCCAGGATCCTATCCGAAAATTGTGATTTCTGTAGGGGTACACCTTTTTTTGGGCAGGACACGTGCGCGTTAAAATTATCGTATCTCATCACCCGTGTCTCCGTTTTTAACATAATCCATGGCCAATCGTCCGTATCGAAAATACCTACCTTTCCCAAGAGAACAATTTTTTTTCTGGATTCATCTTCCTTACCGAAAAAGGCAAACAATGGGAAGCTCCACCCGGGCGAGCGTTCCCGTCGAAAACTCAAAATTTCTGACGTTTTTTTTAAACTCCCGTATCTAACTCTCCGCAAACTCAAAAAATTCGTAGCACATACCCACTCGTCCGTACGGATGTCAGCTACGTCACCATGTTCCCAGATTTCATCCCGCAGGCCAGGATCCTATCCGAAAATTGTGATTTCTGTAGGGGTACACCTTTTTTTGGGCAGGACACGTGCGCGTTAAAATTATCGTATCTCATCACCCGTGTCTCCGTTTTTAACATAATCCATGGCCAATCGTCCGTATCGAAAATACCTACCTTTCCCAAGAGAACAATTTTTTTTTCTGGATTCATCTTCCTTACCGAAAAAGGCAAACAATGGGAAGCTCCACCCGGGCGAGCGTTCCCGTCGAAAACTCAAAATTTCTGACGTTTTTTTAAACTCCCGTATCTAACTCTCCGCAAACTCAAAAAATTCGTAGCACATACCCACTCGTCCGTACGGATGTCAGCTACGTCACCATGTTCCCAGATTTCATCCCGCAGGCCAGGATCCTATCCGAAAATTGTGATTTCTGTAGGGGTACACCTTTTTTTGGGCAGGACACGTGCGCGTTAAAATTATCGTATCTCATCACCCGTGTCTCCGTTTTTAACATAATCCATGGCCAATCGTCCGTATCGAAAATACCTACCTTTCCCAAGGAGAACAATTTTTTTCTGGATTCATCTTCCTTACCGAAAAAGGCAAACAATGGGAAGCTCCACCCGGGCGAGCGTTCCCGTCGAAAACTCAAAATTTCTGACGTTTTTTTAAACTCCCGTATCTAACTCTCCGCAAACTCAAAAAATTCGTAGCACATACCCACTCGTCCGTACGGATGTCAGCTACGTCACCATGTTCCCAGATTTCATCCCGCAGGCCAGGATCCTATCCGAAAATTGTGATTTCTGTAGGGGTACACCTTTTTTTGGGCAGGACACGTGCGCGTTAAAATTATCGTATCTCATCACCCGTGTCTCCGTTTTTAACATAATCCATGGCCAATCGTCCGTATCGAAAATACCTACCTTTCCCAAGAAGAACAATTTTTTTTCTGGATTCATCTTCCTTACCGAAAAAGGCAAACAATGGGAAGCTCCACCCGGGCGAGCGTTCCCGTCGAAAACTCAAAATTTCTGACGTTTTTTTAAACTCCCGTATCTAACTCTCCGCAAACTCAAAAAATTCGTAGCACATACCCACTCGTCCGTACGGATGTCAGCTACGTCACCATGTTCCCAGATTTCATCCCGCAGGCCAGGATCCTATCCGAAAATTGTGATTTCTGTAGGGGTACACCTTTTTTGGGCAGGACACGTGCGCGTTAAAATTATCGTATCTCATCACCCGTGTCTCCGTTTTTAACATAATCCATGGCCAATCGTCCGTATCGAAAATACCTACCTTTCCCAAGAGAACAATTTTTTTTCTGGATTCATCTTCCTTGCCGAAAAAGGCAAACAATGGGAAGCTCCACCCGGGCGAGCGTTCCCGTCGAAAACTCAAAATTTCTGACGTTTTTTTAAACTCCCGTATCTCACTCTCCGCAAACTCAAAAAATTCGTAGCACATACCCACTCGTCCGTACGGATGTCAGCTACGTCACCATGTTCCCAGATTTCATACCGCAGGCCAGGATCCTATCCGAAAATTGTGATTTCTGTAGGGGTATACCTTTATTTGGGGCAGGACACGTGCGCGTTAAAATTATCGTATCTCATCACCCGTGTCTCCGTTTTTAACATAATCCATGGCCAATCGTCCGTATCGAAAATACCTACCTTTCCCAAGAAGAACAATTTTTTTTCTGGATTCATCTTCCTTACCGAAAAAGGCAAACAATGGGAAGCTCCACCCGGGCGAGCGTTCCCGTCGAAAACTCAAAATTTCTGACGTTTTTTTAAACTCCCGTATCTAACTCTCCGCAAACTCAAAAAATTCGTAGCACATACCCACTCGTCCGTACGGATGTCAGCTACGTCACCATGTTCCCAGATTTCATCCCGCAGGCCAGGATCCTATCCGAAAATTGTGATTTCTGTAGGGGTACACCTTTTTTTGGGCAGGACACGTGCGCGTTAAAATTATCGTATCTCATCACCCGTGTCTCCGTTTTTAACATAATCCATGGCCAATCGTCCGTATCGAAAATACCTACCTTTCCCAAGAAGAACAATTTTTTTTCTGGATTCATCTTCCTTACCGAAAAAGGCAAACAATGGGAAGCTCCACCCGGGCGAGCGTTCCCGTCGAAACTCAAAATTTCTGACGTTTTTTTAAACTCCCGTATCTAACTCTCCGCAAACTCAAAAAATTCGTAGCACATACCCACTCGTCCGTACGGATGTCAGCTACGTCACCATGTTCCCAGATTTCATCCCGCAGGCCAGGATCCTATCCGAAAATTGTGATTTCTGTAGGGGTACACCTTTTTTGGGCAGGACACGTGCGCGTTAAAATTATCGTATCTCATCACCCGTGTCTCCGTTTTTAACATAATCCATGGCCAATCGTCCGTATCGAAAATACCTACCTTTCCCAAGGAGAACAATTTTTTTTCTGGATTCATCTTCCTTACCGAAAAAGGCAAACAATGGGAAGCTCCACCCGGGCGAGCGTTCCCGTCGAAAACTCAAAATTTCTGACGTTTTTTTAAACTCCCGTATCTAACTCTCCGCAAACTCAAAAAATTCGTGTAGCACATACCCACTCGTCCGTACGGATGTCAGCAGCTACGTCACCATGTTCCCAGATTTCATCCCGCAGGCCAGGATCCTATCCGAAAATTGTGATTTCTGTAGGGGTACACCTTTTTTTGGGCAGGACACGTGCGCGTTAAAATTATCGTATCTCATCACCCGTGTCTCCGTTTTTAACATAATCCATGGCCAATCGTCCGTATCGAAATACCTACCTTTCCCAAGGAGAACAATTTTTTTTCTGGATTCATCTTCCTTACCGAAAAAGGCAAACAATGGGAAGCTCCACCCGGGCGAGCGTTCCCGTCGAAAACTCAAAATTTCTGACGTTTTTTTAAACTCCCGTATCTAACTCTCCGCAAACTCAAAAAATTCGTAGCACATACCCACTCGTCCGTACGGATGTCAGCTACGTCACCATGTTCCCAGATTTCATCCCGCAGGCCAGGATCCTATCCGAAAATTGTGATTTCTGTAGGGGTACACCTTTTTTTGGGCAGGACACGTGCGCGTTAAAATTATCGTATCTCATCACCCGTGTCTCCGTTTTTAACATAATCCATGGCCAATCGTCCGTATCGAAAATACCTACCTTTCCCAAGAAGAACAATTTTTTTTCTGGATTCATCTTCCTTACCGAAAAAGGCAAACAATGGGAAGCTCCACCCGGGCGAGCGTTCCCGTCGAAAACTCAAAATTTCTGACGTTTTTTTAAACTCCCGTATCTAACTCTCCGCAAACTCAAAAATTCGTAGCACATACCCACTCGTCCGTACGGATGTCAGCTACGTCACCATGTTCCCAGATTTCATCCCGCAGGCCAGGATCCTATCCGAAAATTGTGATTTCTGTAGGGGTACACCTTTTTTTGGGCAGGACACGTGCGCGTTAAAATTATCGTATCTCATCACCCGTGTCTCCGTTTTTAACATAATCCATGGCCAATCGTCCGTATCGAAAATACCTACCTTTCCCAAGGAGAACAATTTTTTTTCTGGATTCATCTTCCTTACCGAAAAAGGCAAACAATGGGAAGCTCCACCCGGGCGAGCGTTCCCGTCGAAAACTCAAAATTTCTGACGTTTTTTTAAACTCCCGTATCTAACTCTCCGCAAACTCAAAAAATTCGTAGCACATACCCACTCGTCCGTACGGATGTCAGCTACGTCACCATGTTCCCAGATTTCATCCCGCAGGCCAGGATCCTATCCGAAAATTATGATTTCTGTAGGGGTACACCTTTATTGGGGAAGGACACGTGCGCGTTAAAATTATCGTATCTCATCACCCGTGTCTCCGTTTTTAACGTAATCCATGGCCAATCGTCCGTATCGAAAATACCTACATTTCCCAAGTAGAACAATTTTCTGTCTGGATTCATCTTCCTTACCGAAAAAGGCAAACAATGGGAAGCTCCACCCGGGCGAGCGTTCCCGTCGAAAACTCAAAATTTCTGACATTTTTTTAAACTCCCGTATCTCACTCTCCGCAAACTCAAAAAATTCGTAGCACATACCCACTCGTCCGTACGGATGTCAGCTACGTCACCATATTCCCAGATTTCATCCCGCAGGCCAGGATCCTATCCGAAAATTGTGATTTCTGTAGGGGTACACCTTTTTTTGGGCAGGACACGTGCGCGTTAAAATTATCGTATCTCATCACCCGTGTCTCCGTTTTTAACATAATCCATGGCCAATCGTCCGTATCGAAAATACCTACCTTTCCCAAGAAGAACAATTTTTTTTCTGGATTCATCTTCCTTACCGAAAAAGGCAAACAATGGGAAGCTCCACCCGGGCGAGCGTTCCCGTCGAAAACTCAAAATTTCTGACGTTTTTTTAAACTCCCGTATCTAACTCTCCGCAAACTCAAAAAATTCGTAGCACATACCCACTCGTCCGCATGGTTTTAAAACTCGGTATTACGTATCGTCTCGTTCACTGCAGATACCGAGTTGACTCGGACGATACGTCTCGTCTCGTCGAGTCGTCTCGTTCAACCTTGAAACAATGGTTTTTAACCATTTAAAAAATCTGAAAAAATCTAAAAAATTCAGAAAAAAATCATAATTGATTCCTATTAAAAAATGAACCTAAAAAAAATATATATATAATTAAAAAAAAAATCATAATACGCATATCAAAATAAATAAATTAAATATTTACATTGATACGTTGTTTCATTTTCATTGCACAAGTGCACTAAACTTTTTTTTTCAAATACAATATTTAAAAAGCACCAAACTTACCATCAAAAATATCAATTAAAATATTAATTTCAATTCGATAAAAATCGGTATTATAAAAATTGGATCGACCCTTATTGAAATTGGTTTTTATTCGATCTCAATATGATTCAAATATGTTTCAATTGATTTTCATCATATTATAAGTATGATTTGACATATAAAATACAAAGAAGCAACATTCAAAAAAATAAAATACAAAGAAACTTCACAATTATGTAACACAATTGACCTACTTTCTCACATTTTATCGGATAGGGACACGATTGATCCATATGCCATCCGATAGGTTACGGTATCAAATTTTTATCGGATCTAATTTTTATTGGAACCCAAATCTTTAATCCATGTATGAAGTTATCTAATAGGCATAAATTGGAATTTGGATCCATTGACAGCCAAACTATTTTCAAAACCCAAATCTTCAATCGAGATCTGAAATTATCGAATTTGAATGGATCGGATTTTGGACCCATTGATTGCCTTACTATTGAGGGGATCATAGTAATTTATGATCCTAAGTATCCAATTACATCAGTAATTAGCAGTTGAGAAGCATCCTATATTTGCGATTTAGGAAAATAGCCAACAATTTAACGGTGTTGATTCAATGTGCATCATTGTTCCATCACTAATTTTAAAAATATTCGGTAAAACTCGGTTAACTCCGACGAAATTTTGATATTTACATATCAAAATAATATATATATCAAAATAAATAAATTAAATATTTACATTGTTACGTTGTTTCATTTTCATTGCATAAATGCACTAAACTTGTTTTTCAAACACAATATTTAAATATCACCAAACTTACCATCAAAAATATCACTTAAAACACTAATTTCAATTCGATAAAATATAAATACATGATAACGAATAAGTTCATACATGCAAAAATAATTTAAATATATTAATAACACTCAATTTGAGTTTAGGGTAATTCGAATCTAAAGCAAACATTAACTAAAAAAGACTTGTAAAAATAGAAATCATGAAAGTGAAGCGTCACAATGAGATGAGTTGAAATTTGCACCGATATCCGATAGAACATGTAAGCCACTCACCTACAAAAATATTTTGAACAAAAAATTAAATCAAAAAATGATTAATTAAATATATTTGATAACAAATTAAAATCACATATACAAAATATAATCAAATAAAAGTAATTTTAAATCAACGTACTGTTCTTGTTCCTCGTAGTGTGGATAAGATCGATAGTCTCCAGGGAATAAAAAAGAAGTAAAAGCGTCATTTGTAGTATCGCTCGTGTTGGTATGACTATACTCCCCTTGTTCATAGTTTGAGCTTGTTTGTCCATGATATGAATAAGAACGTCCGTACCCATACACATCAGTAGGTTGGTCATAACCATGATAAGAACCACTATGTTCTTGAGGGTATCCATAATGATCATAACTTCTATCACCGTCACCATAATATTGAGTTTGACTTTCATCATCATCATCACTACGAAACTCTGTCAATCTGGCCAATCTCTCACGTCTCTCTTTGAATGGCCTAGCACCATGGTCGGTATCTTGTGTCGTGATCACGTTATCAGGTTCACTATCATCCCATGCTCTATGTTGTGTCTCTTGATCACCTCCATCATCATCATCATTACCACCATTCGGAGATGGAGATCTACTCGTACCTCTATCGGATTGGGTACCAATCTCCCTATCCAACCAAGACAAGTCGTTATTATCCATCAAAGGATCTTCTGTCTCTCTCAACCACTGGTCTAAAACGTCATCATGCTCAAATATGGAATCTAGATCAATAGGATTGTAATAACTATCTTCTGATCTACGATCCATAATATTGCGAGCTCGTAATCTCATGTTATAATGTGCAAACACCAAGTTCCCCAACTTTTCCATTTTGAGTCTATTACGAGGACGAGTGTGAATTAAAGCAAAGGTACTCCAATTTCTTTCACAACCTGAAGACGAGCAAGTTTGACTCAAGACTTTAATTGCTATTTTTCTGAGATCAGGTGCATCATGACCATAATTATACCACCAATCAGCTGAGAAAAAGAAAAGAAAAATATTAAATAATTATTACTTGTTATTGTATCAATTATTATTATTATTTATATATATTACCTGGTAAAGAAGTTTTACTCATGTTTCTAGTTAGAGCATCACCGAACTCCCCCGTCGCGTCAATAAACAATTTAATCTATTTAAAATGTAAAGAATGATTCAAAAACAATAAGAAAAAGTTCATATACTATAATTAAATTATAAATACAAAAAATTTAAAATAACTTTGAATTATTTGATAATAGTATGTATTAATACCTGGTCTATCGCCTTCCCTTGATTAATCATATCTGGTTCCAACTTTTTGATAACCCTTTTCGTTGCTTGAAAAAGTTCATTGCTTTCCACTAAGAAGTTATCATATTGAAACTGAGGATTTAAATAATACGCTGCAATAAATAACAATATCAATTTTCTTAATATCAAAATGTTAATAAAATATTAATATTTAAATTATATTAAAAACATTTAATTGTTACCTGCCATATGAAGATCTGATTTAAGATGATCTGACCACCTCTTTTCAATCAATTGGATATACGGTCGATGATATCTTACCGAATCTATTATTGATTGTTTGACTCTTCCCATACCTTCATAAATTACAGTCAGAGTGGGCTTTTTATCTTGGTCAACAATTTTCAAGAGTTTAACCAAAGGTTCCATGACCTTACAGACCTCTTCTGCCTTCTCCCAGAATTCACGTTGCATGATCAAATCTGAAACCGTTTTTGCTAATTCTCTTTTCTTCTTATCTCTCATAAGTCCCATTCGCAACCATTCATCAGATGCAAACATGATTTTCAAAGCTGATTGATGTCGAATAAGACTTTGCAGAGCAATGTATTGCGTAGCAAACCGTGTGATCCCAGGACGTAACAATTCATGCCCCTCAGTAAATTTTCTCATCAAACTCACGAGTTTGTTACTATTATATATGAATCCTGTTATTTGTCGACCACTTGAAATAACACGAGTAAATAATGGCAATTTTCCCATGTCCTCCAAAATTAGGTCGATGGTATGTGCGGCACAAGGTGTCCAATACAAATGAGGTTTTCTTAACATTAAATCCAAACCTGCAGCCCGATATGATGCTTCATTGTCTGTCACAATCTGAATAACATTATTTTCACCGATTTCATCTACTACCTTCTCCATCAAACCAAGTAAGTACTCTGATGTCTTAGTAATTCCAGTTGCATTGATTGATTTGTGAAATATCATATTTCTATCAGAATATACCATGAAGTTGATGATGGACATCCTATTTTTTGATGTCCACCCATCACACATCACAGTACAACCATATATTGGCCATTTCTTTTTAAGAGATCCAATATAATCTCTTAACTCTTCTACTTCCATGTCCAAATATTTTCCTCCAATCTCGTATGGTGTGGGACCCCTGATGCCACTCCCTGCCTCTGCAATAGAATCCACCATAGTCTGAAAATATGGACTCTTGGCTGCATGAAATGGGACCGAGTTGAAGAGAAAAAACTTTGTAATTGCTCGGCCAACCTTATTCAATAATTTTTTCCCACTCCATGATCCTTTCAATTTTTTCTGTGTGGCTTCTTTTGACCTATACAAATAAGGATCCAATCCTCTGGTCGAAACATCATGCACATCTTTTTCTGCCCGTCTCAAATCTTGTTCGGCATTTTTAAATTCTTTCTCTGCTCTTCGCAATTCATGACTATCTCTAACACTGAAAGTTCGAAATAATCCTCCACTTTTTTTCGTTGTCCCAGATGAAGTGCCAAGTCCTCTACCCCCACCTTTAGAACTACTAGGGATATCTGAAACTGAATGTCTTCTTCGATACTCGTCTTCTTGTAAAGATCGTCGACTCATATCACATGCCATTCTCATTTGGGCATTTTCTTCTCTTTCAGCAGAATCGAGCGACTCGTCATCTGAGTCGTCTATAGGTATACTATCATCAAACTCAATCCCACTTCCAGATATTTCATGTAATCTGTTCATTGATATTTCCTTTTGTCTTTTTTCCGCTGCTTTTAATTTTGATTTCGCTATCATTTGCTTCCTCATCAACAATCGAGTTTCTTTGGGACATTTTGGACAAGCCGTCACTTCTCCTATTTTAGAAGACAAATGCTCTTTAAGACGTGTAATGCCCCCACTCATGATTTTATCACAATAGTTGCATTTTACTTTCCTTTTATTTCCCTCAAATGCAGTACCATGTTGCCAACCAATGTCCTCTTCTCTAGGCATCCTATAATTTATAAATAAATATATAGATCAAATATGTTATAAAATTAATCACTATAAATAAAATGCAACAACAATGATGCCACGTGTAATGAAAAATTAGAATTTTCAACGCATTATTCACTATAATAATACTATATTTGAAAAAATAAATAAAATGCAAAGTAAATATTATAAAATTAATCAATATAAGTAGAATATGATGCCACGTGTAATGAAAAATTTGAAATGTTCAACACATTATTCATTATAATGTTATTTTATTTGAAAAAAATTATTTTTTAATTAATCAACCTGATTGTAAGGACATGTGGAATTGTTGTTTCCTTGATTTTTGACTAAGGGTGTGTTTGATTGCAGTGAAAATATTTGTTTGCAAATCATTTGTCACACAAATGATTTTCAAGACAAATCCTTTTCAATGATTTGAGCACAACATGAAAATTTTTGTGAAAAAATTATTTTTATTATTTGAATTGCATAAAACAAAAAAAATCAAAAATAAAATCAAAAAACACCCCCCCCCCCTTGATCTTAGTATTCTCTACTAGAGTAACAAAAACTATATATATTCTAATTTTTTTTTCTTAAAACCAATCATAATCATGCTCTTCAACCTTAAATTAATTTTATCTATTAATTTCATCTTCAATCCATTTAAACATCACTTTAATCTTTTGCAAAAAATCTTAGAATTTTTTATTAAAAAATATCACCATCTTCCAATTCCAAAATCTTATCTTGTTCGTAAAATTTGACGGTTAAAGTAAATTAATCGTAAGGTTGCAAATTAGAGTAAAAACTTTTTGTAAAAGGTTGAATATGACTTGTTTCGGAAAGCAAAATCAAATGAATTTTAGTCAAATACAAAGATAATGAGATCATTTTGCACTAAGAAATCATAGATGCAATATAAAATAAATACCCTAAACTCGACACTAGTAAAATCCACCCATTTTCAATTTTTGAGTTTTTCAGACTAAAAATTTGAGATGACAGACTTGTTTAAATGATTTCAACATAAAATAATTATTCTTGATCGATTTTCATACAAAAACTAAGAAATTTTTTTTTTTTTAAATCCCTAATTTTTTACCTATATCTTTAAAAAATTTGAAAAAAAAATCCTTTATGACAAAATAGAGTATTCAAAACTCAATTGAGTTGTCAAAAATTTAATTTTTAGATGAAAACTATTAGTTCGAATAATTAAAGTATTCCATATTGAGAAATGTGATAAATGAGATCTAGAAGACCATTTATAAAAAAAAAAAGTCTACTAATAAATATCCTACCAACTTAGGTATTATTTAGAAAGAAATACTCTTGGGAGGGTCCTTTAAGTAATCTTCCCTTTTGTTTACGAGCACAATAAATGCACTTCAAAAATTAAAATAGGAAGATATTTTGATAAAAAAATAATCATGCTCTTCAACCTTAAATTAATTTTATCTATTAATTTCATCTTCAATCCATTTAAACATCACTTTAATCTTTTGCAAAAAATCTTAGAATTTTTTATTAAAAATATCACCATCTTCCAATTCCAAAATCTTATCTTGTTCGTAAAATTTGACGGTTAAAGTAAATTAATCGTAAGGTTGCAAATTAGAGTAAAAACTTTTTGTAAGAGGTTGAATATGACTTGTTTTGGAAAGCAAAATCAAATGAATTTTAGTCAAATACAAAGATAATGAGATCATTTTGCACTAAGAAATCATAGATGCAATATAAAATAAATATCCTAAACCCTAACCCATCTCACAAAACAAATCCATATGCTTCACCCACCATTTTCAATGTTAAAATCTATCAAAATATAAAATAATTTCCACTTCTTAACCATTACAAATTATATACATTAGAAGTTAATATATATTATACAAAATATTGAAAAGAAAAAAAAAAGAGAGGAAAACAAATCTCATGCTCTATCAAAAAATAAGCTAAATCTTACTTGATTTGAAGTAAATCCACCTTTTGATGATTTTTGTTCTTCACTTGATGGATGGAGAAGATGAAGTTTGGTGGAGAAGAGGAAGGAATAATGGAGAACATTGATTGGGGGTGAAATAATTGAAAAAAAAGGTAAAACTCGGTTAACTCGGACGAGATTTTGAAAATCTCGTCCGAGTCAACTCGTTAATCTCACGAGTTAATGAAAAAACATCATTTTCTCGGTTATCTCGTTCGTCTCGGACGAGTTTTGCGAAAATATCGTCCGAGACGACTCGCATAACTCACGAGACGCGTTCGTCTCATAACTCATTGTGAGTTGGTCTCGTTCACCGCCGATACCGAGTTAACTCGGGCGATACGTCTCGGTCTCGGACGAGTTTTAAAACCATGCTCGTCCGTACGGATATCAGCTACGTCACCATGTTCCCAGATTTCATCCCGCAGGCTAGGATCCTATCCAAAAATTGTGATTTCTGTAGGGGTACACATTTTTTGGGGAAGGACACGTGCGTGTTAAAATTATCGTATCTCATGGCCCGTGTCTCCGTTTTTAACGTAATCAATTCTCAATCGTCCGTATCGAAAATACCTACATTTCCTAAGTAGAACAATTTTTTTCTGGATTCATCTTCCTTACCGAAAAAGGCAAACAATGGAAAGCTCCACCCGGGCGAGCGTTCCCGTCTAAAACTCAAAATTTCTGACATTTTTTTAAAAACCCGTATCTCACTCTCCGCAAACTCAAAAAATTCGTAGCACATACCCACTCATCCGTACGGATGTCAGCTACGTCACCATATTCCCTGATTTCATCCCGCAGGCCAGGATCCTATCCGAAAATTGTTATTTCTGTAGGGGTACACCTTTTTTGGGGTTGAATAAGTGTGCGTTAAAATTATCGTATCTCATGGCCTGTGTCTCCGGTTTTAACGTAATCAATGCTCAATCGTCCATATTGGAAATACCTACATTTCCCAAGGAGAACAATTTTCTGTCTGGATTCATCTTCCTTACCGAAAAAGGCAAACAATGGAAAGCTCCACCCGGGCGAGCGTTCCCGTCGAAAACTCAAAATTTCTGAAATTTTTTTAAAAACCCATATCTCACTCTCCGCAAACTCAAAAAAGTCGTAGCACATACCCACTCGTCCGTACGGATGTCAGCTACGTCACCATGTTCCCAGATTTCATTCCGTAGGCAAGGATCCTATCCGAAAATTGTGATTTCTGTAGGGGTACATATTTTTTGGGAAAGGACACATGTGCGTTAAAATTATCGTATCTCATCACCTGTGTTACCGTTTTTAACGTAATCCATGCTCAATCGTCCGTATCGAAAATACCTACATTTCCCAAGGAGAACAATTTTCTGTCTGGATTCATCTTCCTTATCAAAAAAGGCAAACAATGGAAAGCTCCACTCGGGCGAGCGTTCCCGTCGAAAACTCAAAATTTCTGACATTTTTTTAAAAACCCGTATCTAACTCTCCGCAAACTCAAAAAATTCGTAGCACATACCCACTCGTCCGTACGGATGTCAGCTACGTCACCATGTTCCCAGATTTCATCCCGCAGGCCAGGATCCTATCCGAAAATTGTGATTTCTGTAGGGGTACACCTTTTTTTGGGCAGGACACGTGTGCGTTAAAATTATCGTATCTCATCACCCGTGCCTCCGTTTTTAACATAATCCATAGCCAATCGTCCGTATCGAAAATACCTACCTTTCCCAAGGAGAACAATTTTTTTTCTGGATTCATCTTCCTTACCGAAAAAGGCAAACAATGGGAAGCTCCACCCGGGCGAGCGTTCCCGTCGAAAACTCAAAATTTCTGACATTTTTTTAAAAACCCGTATCTCACTCTCCACAAACTCAAAAAATTCGTAGCACATACCCACTCGTCCGAACGGATATCAGCTACGTCACCATGTTCCCAGATTTCATCCCGCAGGCTAGGATCCTATCCAAAAATTGTGATTTCTGTAGGGGTACACATTTTTTGGGGAAGGACACGTGCGTGTTAAAATTATCGTATCTCATAGCCCGTGTCTCCGTTTTTAACGTAATCAATTCTCAATCGTCCGTATCGAAAATACCTACATTTCCTAAGTAGAACAATTTTCTGTCTGGATTCATCTTCCTTACCGAAAAAGGCAAACAATGGAAAGCTCCACCCGGGCGAGCGTTCCCGTCGAAAACTCAAAATTTCTGACATTTTTATAAAAACCCGTATCTCACTCTCCGCAAACTCAAAAAATTCGTAGCACATACCCACTCATCCGTACAGATGTCAGCTACGTCACCATATTCCCTGATTTCATCCCGTAGGCCAGGATCCTATCCAAAAATTGTGATTTCTGTAGGGGTACACCTTTTTTGGGGTTGGACAAGTGTGCGTTAAAATTATCGTATCTCATGGCCTGTGTCTCCGTTTTTAACGTAATCCATGCTCAATCGTCCGTATCGAAAATACCTACATTTCCCAAGGAGAACAATTTTCTGTCTGGATTCATCTTCCTTACCGAAAAGGGCAAACAATGGGAAGCTCCACCCGGGCGAGCGTTCCCGTCGAAAACTCAAAATTTCTGACGTTTTTCGAAACGCCCGTATCTCACTCTCCGCCTACTCAAAAAATTCGTAGCACATACTCACTCGTCCGTACGGATGTCAGCTACGTCACCATGTTCCCAGATTTCATCCCGCAGGCCGGGATCCTATCCGAAAATTGTGATTTCTGTAGGGGTACACCTTTTTCTAGACAGGACACGTGCACATTCAAATGGTCGTATCTCATGGCCCGTGTCTCCGTTTTTAACGTAATCCATGCTCAATCGTCCGTATCGAAAATACCTACATTTCCCAAGGAGAACAATTTTCTGTCTGGATTCATCTTCCTTACCGAAAAGGGCAAACAATGGGAAGCTCCACCCGGGCGAGCGTTCCCGTCGAAAACTCAAAATTTCTGACGTTTTTCGAAACGCCCGTATCTCACTCTCCGCCTACTCAAAAAATTCGTAGCACATACTCACTCGTCCGTACGGATGTCAGCTACGTCACCATGTTCCCAGATTTCATCCCGCAGGCCGGGATCCTATCCGAAAATTGTGATTTCTGTAGGGGTACACATTTTTTGGGGAAGGACACGTGCGTGTTAAAATTTTTATCTCATCACCTGTATCTCCGTTTTTAACGTAATCCATGCTCAATCGTCCGTATCGGAAATACCTACATTTCCCAAGGAGAATAATTTTCTGTCTGGATTCATCTTCCTTATCAAAAAAGATAAACAATGGGAAGCTCCACCCGGGCGAGCGTTCCCGTCGAAAACTCAAAATTTCTGACGTTTTTTTAAACTCCCGTATCTCACTCTCCGCAAACTCAAAAAATTTGTAGCACATACCCACTCGTCCGTACGGATGTCAGCTACGTCACCATGTTCCCAGATTTCATCCCACAGGCTAGGATCCTATCCGAAAATTATGATTTCTGTAGGGGTACACATTTTTTGGGGAAGGACACGTGCACCTGGGAGACCGTTCCTATCGAAAATTTAAAATTTCTAACATTTTTTCAGACGCTCGTATCTCACTATCTGCTTAACTCGAAAAATCCGTAGTGTATACCCACTCATCCGTACGGATGTTAGCAACGTCACCATGTTCCTGGATTTTGTCCCGTAGGCCGTGATCCTTTCCGAAGAAGATGATTTCCATGGGGGTACACCTTTTTTGGAAAAAGACACGTGCGTGTTCAAACGGTCGTATCTCATGGCCTGTATTTTGGTTTTTAATGTAATCCATGCTCAATCGTCCGTATCGAAAATTTCGACGTTGTCCGAGGAGAAAGATTCATGTTTTGGATTGGCATTCCTTGTCGAAAATGACAAACAACGGGAAGCTCCGTCCGGGCGACCGTTCCCGTCGAAAAACTCAATATTTCTGACATTTTTTTAGACGCCCGTATCTCACTCTCCGCTCCACTCAAAAAATCCGTAGCGTATACCCACTCGTCCGTACGGATGTTAGCAACGTCACCATGTTCCCGGATTTCATCCCGCAGGCCGGGATCCTTTCCGAATAAGTTAATTTCTGTGGGGGTACACCTTTCTTGGAAAAAGACACGTGCGCGTTCAAATGGTCGTATCTCTTCCCCCGTGTTTTGGTTTTTAATGTAATCCATGCCCAATCATTCATATCAAAAATTATGACGTTGTCCAAGAAGAAAGATTCCTGTTTCGGATTGGCGTTCCTTGCCGAAAATGGCAAACAACGGGAAGCTCCTTCCGGGCGACCGTTCTCATCGAAAACTTGAAATTTCTAACGTTTTTTCAGACGCCCGTATCTCACTCTCCGCTCGACTCCAAAAATCTGTAGCGCATACCCACTCGTCCGTACGAATGTTAGCTACGTCACCATGTTCCCGGATTTCTTCCCGCAGACCGGAATCCTTTCCGAAGAAGGTGATTTTCGTGAGGGTAAACCATTCTCAAAAAAAGATACGTGCGTGTTCAAATGGTCGTATCTCATCCCCCATATTTCAATTTTTAACGTAATCTACGCCCAATCGTCCGTATCGAAAATTTCGACGTTGTCCGAGGAGAAAGATTTCTGTTTCAGATTAGCGTTCATTACCGAAAATGGCAAACAACGGGAAGCTTCACCTGGGCGACCGTTCCTATCGAAAATTTAAAATTTCTAACATTTTTTCAGACGCTCGTATCTCACTATCCGCTTAACTCGAAAAATCCGTAGCGTATACCCACTCATCCGTACGGATGTTAGCAACATCACCATGTTCCTGGATTTTGTCCCGTAGGCCGTGATCCTTTCCGAAGAAGATGATTTTCGCGGGGGTACACCTTTTTTGGAAAAAGACACGTGCGTGTTCAAACGGTCGTATCTCATGGCCTGTATTTCGGTTTTTAATGTAATCCACACCCAATCGTCCGTATCGAAAATTTTGACGTTTTCCGAGGAGAAAGATTCCTATTTTGGATTGGCATTCATTGTCGAAAATGACAAACAACGGGAAGCTCCGTCCGGGCGACCGTTCCCGTCGAAAAACTCAATATTTCTGACATTTTTTTAGACGCCCGTATCTCACTCTCCGCTCGACTCAAAAAATCCGTAGCGTATACCCACTCGTCCGTACGGATGTTAGCAACGTCACCATGTTCCCGGATTTCATCCCGCAGGCCGGGATCCTTTCCGAATAAGTTAATTTCTGTGGGGGTACACCTTTCTTAGAAAAAGACACGTGCACGTTCAAATAGTCATATCTCTTCCCCCGTATTTTGGTTTTTAATGTAATCCATGCCCAATCATTCATATCAAAAACTACGACGTTGTTCAAGAAGAAAGATTCCTATTTCGGATTGGCGTTCCTTGCCGAAAATGACAAACAACGGGAAGCTCCGTCCGGGCAACCGTTCTCGTCGAAAACTTGAAATTTCTAACATTTTTTTAGACGCCCGTATCTCACTCTCCGCTCGACTCGAAAAATCTGTAGCGCATACCCACTCATCCGTACAAATGTTAGCTACGTCACCATGTTCCCGGATTTCTTCCCGCAGACCGGAATCCTTTCCGAAGAAGGTGATTTTCGTGAGGGTAAACCTTTCTCAAAAAAAGATACGTGCGTGTTCAAATGGTCGTATCTCATCCCCCGTATTTCGGTTTTTAACGTAATCTACGCCCAATCGTCCGTATCGAAAATTTCGACGTTGTTCGAGGAGAAAGATTTCTATTTCAGATTGGCGTTCATTACCGAAAATGGCAAACAAAGGGAAGCTTCACCTGGGCGACCGTTCCTATCGAAAATTTCAAATTTCTAACATTTTTTCAGACGCTCGTATCTCACTATCCGCTTAACTCAAAAAATCCGTAGCGTATACCCACTCATCCATACGGATGTTAGCAACGTTACCTTGTTCCTGGATTTTGTCCCGTAGGCCGGGATCCTTTCCGAAGAAGATGATTTCCGTGGGGGTACACCTTTTTTGGAAAAAGACACGTGCGCGTTCAAACGGTCGTATCTCATGGCCTGTATTTCGGTTTTTAATGTAATCCACCCCTAATCGTCCGTATCGAAAATTTCGACGTTGTCCGATGAGAAAGATTCCTATTTTGGATTGGCATTCCTTGTCGAAAATGACAAACAACGGGAAGCTCCGTCCACGCGACCGTTCCCGTCGAAAAACTCAATATTTCTGACATTTTTTTAGACGCCCGTATCTCACTCTCCGCTCGACTCAAAAAATCCATAGCGTATACCCACTCGTCCGTACGGATGTTAGCAACGTCACCATGTTCCCGGATTTCATCCCGCAGGCCGGGATCCTTTCCGAATAAGTTAATTTCTGTGGGGGTACACCTTTCTTAGAAAAAGACACGTGCGCGTTCAAATGGTCGTATCTCTTCCCCCGTATTTCAGTTTTTAATGTAATCCATGCCCAATCATTCATATCAAAAATTACGACGTTGTCCAAGAAGAAAGATTCCTATTTCGGATTGGCGTTACTTGCCGAAAATGGCAAACAACGGGAAGCTCCGTCCGGGCAACCTTTCTCGTCAAAAACTCGAAATTTCTAACATTTTTTCAGACGCCCGTATCTCACTCTCCGCTCGACTCAAAAAATCTGTAGCGCATACCCACTCGTCCGTACGAATGTTAGCTATGTCACCATGTTCCCGGATTTCATCCCGCAGACCGGAATCCTTTCTGAAGAAGGTGATTTTCGTGAGGGTAAACCTTTCTCAAAAAAAGATACGTGCGTGTTCAAATGGTCGTATCTCATCCCCCGTTTTTCTGTTATTAACGTAATCTACGCCCAATAGTCCGTATCGAAAATTTCAACGTTGTCCGAAGAGAAAGATTTCTGTTTCAGATTGGCGTTCATTACCGAAAATGGCAAACAACGGGAAGCTTCACCTGGGCGACCGTTCTTATCGAAAATTTAAAATTTCTAACATTTTTTCAGACGCTCGTATCTCACTATCCGGTTAACTCGAAAAATCCGTAACGTATACCCACTCATCCGTACGGATGTTAGCAACGTCACCATGTTTCTGGATTTTGTCCCGCAGGCCGGGATCCTTTCCGAAGAAGATGATTTCTGTGAGGGTACACCTTTTTTGGAAAAAGACACGTGCGCTTTCAAACGGTCGTATCTCATGGCCTGTATTTCGGTTTTTAATGTAATCCATGCCCATTCGTCCGTATCGAAAATTTCGACGTTGTCCGAGGAGAAAGATTCCTATTTTGGATTGGCATTCCTTGTCGAAAATGACAAACAACGGGAAGCTCCGTCCAGGCGACCGTTCCCGTCAAAAAACTCAATATTTCTGACATTTTTTTAGACGCCCGTATCTCACTCTCCGCTCGACTCAAAAAATCCGTAGAGTATACCCACTCGTTCGTACAGATGTTAGCAACATCACCATGTTCCCGGATTTCATCCCGCAGGCCGGGATCCTTTCCGAATAAGTTTATTTCTGTGGGGGTACACCTTTCTTAGAAAAAGACACGTGCGCGTTTAAATGTTCGTATCTCTTCCCCCGTATTTCGGTTTTTAATGTAATCCATGCCCAATCATTCATATCAAAAATTACGACGTTGTCCAAGAAGAAAGATTCCTATTTCTGATTGGCGTTCCTTGCCGAAAATCGCAAACAATGGGAAGCTCCATCCGTGCGACCGTTCTCGTCGAAAACTCAAAATTTCTAACATTTTTTCAGACGCCTGTATCTCACTCTCCACTCGACTTGAAAAATCTGTAGCGCATACCCACTCGTCCGTACGAATGTTAGCTACATCACCATGTTCCCGGATTTCATCCCGCAGACCGGAATCCTTTCCGAAGATGGTGATTTTCGTGAGGGTAAACCTTTCTCAAAAAAAGATACGTGCGTGTTCAAATGGTCGTATCTCATCCCCCGTATTTCTGTTATTAACGTAATCTATGTCCAATCGTCCGTATCAAAAATTTCAACGTTGTTCGAAGAGAAAGATTTCTGTTTCAGATTGGCATTCATTACCGAAAATGGCAAATAACGGGAAGCTTCACCTAGGCAACCGTTCTTATCGAAAATTTAAAATTTCTAACATTTTTTCGGACACTCGTATCTCACTATCCGATTAACTCGAAAAATCCGTAGCATATACCCACTCATCCGTACGGATGTTAGCAACGTCACCATGTTTCTGGATTTTGTCCCGCAGGCCGGGATCCTTTCCGAAAAAGATGATTTCCGTGAGGGTACACCTTTTTTGGAAAAAAACACGTGCGCTTTCAAACGGTCGTATCTCATGGCCTGTATTTCAGTTTTTAATGTAATCCACGCCCAATCGTCCGTATCGAAAATTTCGACGTTGTCCGAGGAGAAAGATTCCTATTTTGGATTGGCATTCCTTGTCGAAAATGACAAACAACGGGAAGCTCCGTCCGGGCGACCGTTCCCGTCAAAAAACTCAATATTTCTGACATTTTTTTAGACGCCCGTATCTCACTCTCCGCTCGACTCGAAAAATCCGTAGCGTATACCCACTCGTCCGTACAGATGTTAGCTACGTCACCATGTTCCCGGATTTCATCCCGCAGGCCGGGATCCTTTCCGAATAAGTTGATTTCTGTGGGGGTACACTTTTCTTAGAAAAAGACACGTGCGCGTTCAAATGGTCGTATCTCTTCCCCCGTATTTTAGTTTTTAATGTAATCCATGCCCAATCATTCATATCAAAAATTACGACGTTGTCCAAGAAGAAAGATTCCTATTTCGAATTGGCGTTCCTTGCCGAAAATGGCAAACAACGGGAAGCTCCGTCCGGGCGACCGTTCTTGTCGAAAACTCCAAATTTCTAACGTTTTTTCAGACGCCCGTATCTCACTCTCCGCTCGACTCAAAAAATCTGTAGCACATACCCACTCGTCCGTACGAATGTTAGCTACGTCACCATGTTCCCGGATTTCATCCCGCAGACCGGAATCCTTTCCGAAGAAGGTTATTTCCGTGAGGGTAAACCTTTCTCAAAAAAAAATACGTGCGTGTTCAAATGGTCGTATCTCATCCCTCGTATTTCGGTTTTTAACGTAATCTACGCCCAATCGTCTGTATTAAAAATTTTGACGTTGTCCGAGGAGAAATATTCCTGTTTCAGATTGGCGTTCATTACCGAAAATGGCAAACAACGGGAAGCTTCACCTGGGCGACCGTTCCTATCGAAAATTCAAAATTTCTGATATTTTTTCAGACGCTCGTATCTCACTATCCGCTTAACTCGAAAAATTCGTAGCGTATACCCACTCATCCGTACGGATGTTAGCTACATCACCATGTTTCTGGATTTTGTCCCGCAGGCCGGGATCCTTTCCGAAGAAGATGATTTCCGTGGGGGTACACCTTTTTCGGAAAAAGACACGTGCACGTTCAAACGGTCGTATCTCATGGCCTGTATTTCAGTTTTTAATTTAATACACGCCCAATCGTCCGTATCGAAAATTTCGACGTTGTCCGAGGAGAAAGATTCCTATTTTTGATTGGCATTCCTTGTCGAAAATGACAAACAACGGAAAGCTCCGTCCGGACAACCGTTCCCGTCGAAAACTCAATATTTCTGACATTTTTTTAGACGCCTGTATCTCACTCTCCACTCGACTCGAAAAATCTGTAGCGTATACCCACTCGTCCGTATGGATGTTAGCTACGTCACCATGTTCCCGGATTTCATCCTGCAGGCTAGGATCCTTTCCGAAAAAGTTGATTTCTGTGGGGTACACCTTTCTTAGAAAAAGACACGTGCGCGTTCAAATGGTCGTATCTCATCCCCCGTATTTCGGTTTTTAATGTAATCCATGCCCAATCGTCCATATCAAAAATTACGACGTTGTCCAAGAAGAAAGATTCCTGTTTCGAAATGGCGTTCCTTGCCGAAAATGGCAAACAACGGGAAGCTCCGTCCGGGCGACCGTTCCCGTCAAAAACTCAATATTTCTGACATTTTTTTAGACGCCCGTATCTCACTCTCCGCTCGACTCGAAAAATCCGTAGCGTATACCCACTCGTCCGTACGGATGTTAGCTACGTCACCATGTTCCCGGATTTCATCCCGCAGGCTGGGATCCTTTCCGAATAAGTTTATTTCTGTGAGGGTACACCTTTCTTAGAAAAAGACACGTGCGCGTTCAAATGGTCGTATCTCTTCCCCCGTATTTCAGTTTTTAATGTAATCCATGCCCAATCATTCATATCAAAAATTACGACGTTGTCCAAGAAGAAAGATTCCTGTTTCGGATTGGCGTTCCTTGCCGAAAATGGCAAACAACGGGAAGCTCCGTCCGGGCGACCGTTCTCGTCGAAAACTCAAAATTTCTAACGTTTTTTCAGACGCCCGTATCTCACTCTCCGCTCGACTCGAAAAATCTGTAGCGCATACCCACTCGTCCGTACGAATGTTAGCTACGTCACCATGTTCCCGAATTTCATCCCGTAGACCGGAATCCTTTCCGAAGAAGGTGATTTTCGTGAGGGTAAACCTTTCTCAAAAAAATATACGTGCGTGTTCAAATGGTCGTATCTCATCCCCCGTATTTCGGTTTTTCACGTAATATACGTCCAATCGTCCGTATCAAAAATTTCGACGTTGTCCGAAGAAAAAGATTTCTGTTTCAGATTGGCGTTCATTACCGAAAATGGCAAACAACGGGAAGCTTCACCTGGGCGACCGTTCTTATCGAAAATTTAAAATTTCTAACATTTTTTCAGACGCTCGTATCTCACTATCCGCTTAACTCAAAAAATCTGTAGCATATACCCACTCATCCGTACGGATGTTAGCTACGTCACCATGTTTCTGGATTTTGTCCCGCAGGCCGGGATCCTTTCCGAAGAAGATGATTTCCCTGGGGGTACACCTTTTTTGGAAAAAGACACGTGCGCTTTCAAACGGTCGTATCTCATGGCCTGTATTTCGGTTTTTAATGTAATCCACGCCCAATCGTCCGTATCGAAAATTTCGACGTTGTCCGAGGAGAAAGATTCTTGTTTTGGATTGGCATTCCTTGTCGAAAATGACAAACAACTGGAAGCTCCGTCCGAGCGACCGTTCCCGTTGAAAAACTCAATATTTCTGACATTTTTTTAGACGCCCGTATCTCACTCTCCGCTCGACTCGAAAAATCCGTAGCGTATACCCACTCGTCCGTACAGATGTTAGCTACGTCACCATGTTCCCGGATTTCATCCCGTAGGCCGGGATCCTTTCCGAATAAGTTGATTTCTGTGGGGGTACACTTTTCTTAGAAAAAGACACGTGTGCGTTCAAATGGTCGTATCTCTTCCCCCGTATTTTAGTTTTTAATGTAATCCATGCCCAATCATTCATATCAAAAATTACGACGTTGTCTAAGAAGAAAGATTCCTGTTTCGGATTGGCGTTCCTTGCCGAAAATGGCAAACAACGGGAAGCTCCGTCCGGGCGACCGTTCTTGTCGAAAACTCCAAATTTCTAACTTTTTTTCAGACGCCCGTATCTCACTCTCCGCTCGACTCAAAAAATCTGTAGCGCATACCCACTCGTCCGTACGAATGTTAGCTACGTCACCATGTTCCCGGATTTCATCCCGCAGACCGGAATCCTTTCCGAAGAAGGTTATTTCCGTGAGGGTAAACCTTTCTCAAAAAAAGATACGTGCGTGTTCAAATGGTCGTATCTCATCCCTCGTATTTCGGTTTTTAACGTAATCTACGCCCAATCGTCTGTATCAAAAATTTTGACGTTGTCCGAGGAGAAATATTCTTGTTTCAGATTGGCGTTCATTACCGAAAATGGCAAACAACGGGAAGCTTCACCTGGGCGACCGTTCCTATCAAAAATTCAAAATTTCTGATATTTTTTCAGACGCTCGTATCTCACTATCTGCTTAACTCGAAAAATCCGTAGCGTATACCCACTCATCCGTACGGATGTTAGCTACATCACCATGTTTCTGGATTTTGTCCCGCAGGTCGGGATCCTTTCCGAAGAAGATGATTTCCGTGGGGGTACACCTTTTTCGGAAAAAGACACGTGCACGTTCAAACGGTCGTATCTCATGGCCTGTATTTCAGTTTTTAATTTAATACACGCCCAATCGTCCGTATCGAAAATTTCGACGTTGTCCGAGGAGAAAGATTCCTGTTTTGGATTGGCATTCCTTGTCGAAAATGACAAACAACGGAAAGCTCCGTCCGGACGACCGTTCCCGTCGAAAACTCAATATTTCTGACATTTTTTTAGACGCCTGTATCTCATTCTCCACTCGACTCGAAAAATCCGTAGCATATACCCACTCGTCCGTACGGATGTGAGCTACGTCACCATGTTCCCGAATTTCATCCCGCAGACTAGGATCCTTTCCGAAAAAGTTGATTTCTGTGGGGTACACCTTTCTTAGAAAAAGACACGTGCGCGTTCAAATGGTCGTATCTCTTCCCCCGTATTTCGGTTTTTAATGTAATTTATGCCCAATCATTCATATCAAAAATTACGACGTTTTCCAAGAAGAAAGATTCCTGTTTCGGATTGGCGTTCCTTACCGAAAATGGCAAACAACGGGAAGCTCCGTCCGGGCGACCGTTCTCGTCGAAAACTCGAAATTTCTAACATTTTTTCATACGCCTGTATCTCACTCTCCGCTTGACTCGAAAAATCCGTAGCGTATACCCACTCATCCGTACGAATGTTAGCTACATCACCATGTTTCTGGATTTTGTCCCGCAGGCCGGGATCCTTTCCGAAGAAGATGATTTCCGTGGGGGTACACCTTTTTCGGAAAAAGACATGTGCACGTTCAAACGGTCGTATCTCATGGCCTGTATTTCAGTTTTTAATTTAATACACGCCCAACCGTCCGTATCGAAAATTTCGACGTTGTCCGAGGAGAAAGATTCCTGTTTTGGATTGGCATTCCTTGTCGAAAATGACAAACAACGGAAAGCTCCGTCCGGACGACCGTTCCCGTCGAAAACTCAATATTTCTGACATTTTTTTAGACGCCTGTATCTCACTCTCCACTCGACTCGAAAAATCCGTAGCGTATACCCACTCGTCCGTACGGATGTTAGCTACGTCACCATGTTCCCGAATTTCATCCCGCAGACTAGGATCCTTTCCGAAAAAGTTGATTTCTGTGGGGTACACCTTTCTTAGAAAAAGACACGTGCGCGTTCAAATGGTCGTATCTCATCCCCCGTATTTCGGTTTTTAATGTAATCCATGCCCAATCGTCCATATCAAAAATTACGACGTTGTCCAAGAAGAAAGATTCCTGTTTCGGATTGGCGTTCCTTGCCGAAAATGGCAAACAACGGGAAGCTCCGTCCGGACGACCGTTCCCGTCGAAAACTCAATATTTCTGACATTTTTTTAGACGCCTGTATCTCACTCTCCGCTCGACTCGAAAAATCCGTAGCGTATACCCACTCGTCCGTACAGATGTTAGCTACGTCACCATGTTCCCGGATTTCATCCCGCAGGCTTGGATCCTTTCCGAAAAAGTTGATTTCTGTGAGGGTACACCTTTCTTAGAAAAAGACACGTGCGCGTTCAAATGGTCGTATCTCATCCCCCGTATGTCGGTTTTTAATGTAATCCATGCCCAATCGTCCATATCAAAAATTACGACGTTGTCCAAGAAGAAAGATTCCTGTTTCGGATTGGCGTTCCTTGCCGAAAATGGCAAACAACGGGAAGCTCCGTCCGGGCGACCGTTCTCGTCGAAAACTCAAAATTTCTAACGTTTTTTCAGACGCCCGTATCTCACTCTCCGCTCGACTCGAAAAATCTATAGCGCATACCCACTCGTCCGTACGAATCTTAGCTACGTCACCATGTTCCTGGATTTCATCCCGCAGACCGGAATCCTTTCCGAAGAAGGTGATTTCCGTGAGGGTAAACCTTTCTCAAAAAAAGATACGTGCGTGTTCAAATGGTCGTATCTCATCCCCCGTATTTCGGTTTTTAACGTAATCTACGCCCAATCGTCCGTATCGAAAATTTCGATGTTGTCCGAGGAGAAAGATTTCTGTTTCAGATTGGCGTTCATTACCGAAAATGGCAAACAACGGGAAGCTTCACCTGGGCGACCGTTCCTATCGAAAATTTAAAATTTCTAACATTTTTTCAGACGCTCGTATCTCACTATCCGCTTAACTCAAAAAATCCGTAGCGTATACCCACTCATCCGTACGGATGTTAGCAACGTCACCATGTTCCTGGATTTTGTCCCGTAGGCCGGGATCCTTTCCGAAGAAGATGATTTCCGTGGGGGTACACCTTTTTTGGAAAAAGACACGTGCGCATTCAAACGGTCGTATCTCATGGTCTGTATTTTGGTTTTTAATGTAATCCACGCCCAATCGTCCGTATCGAAAATTTTGACGTTGTCCGAGGAGAAAGATTCCTGTTTTGCATTGGCATTCCTTGTCGAAAATGACAAACAACGGGAAGCTCCGTCCAAGCGACCGTTCCCGTCGAAAAACTCAATATTTCTGACATTTTTTTAGACGCCCGTATCTCACTCTCCGCTCGACTCAAAAAATCCGTAGCGTATACCCACTCGTCCGTACGGATGTTAGCAACGTCACCATGTTCCCGGATTTCATCCCGCAGGCCGGGATCCTTTCTGAATAAGTTAATTTATGTGGGGGTACACCTTTCTTAGAAAAAGACACGTGCGCGTTCAAATGGTCGTATCTCTTCCCCCGTATTTCGGTTTTTAACGTAATCCACGCCCAATCGTCCATATTGAAAATTTCGTCGTTGTCCGAGAGAAAAATTCCTATTTCAGATTGGCGTTCATTACCGAAAATGGCAAACAACGGGAAGCTTCACCTGGGCGACCGTTCCTATCGAAAACTTGAAATTTCTGACATTTTTTCAGACGCCCGTATCTCACTATTTGCTCGACTCGAAAAATCCGTAGCGTATACCCACTCATCTGTACGGATGTTAGCTACGTCACCATGTTCCTGGATTTTGTCCCGCAGGCCGGGATCCTTTCCAAAGAAGGTGATTTCCGTGGGGGTACACCTTTTTCGGAAAAAGACACGTGTGCATTCAAACGGTCGTATCTCATGGCCTGTATTTTGGTTTTTAATGTAATCCCCGCCCAATCGTCCGTATCGAAAATTTCGACGTTGTCCGAGGAGAAAGATTCCTATTTTGGATTGGCATTCCTTGTCGAAAATGACAAACAACGGGAAGCTCCGTCCGGACGACCGTTCCCGTCGAAAAACTCAATATTTCTGACATTTTTTTAGACGCCCGTATCTCACTCTCCGCTCGACTCAAAAAATCCGTAGCGTATACCCACTCGTCCGTACGGATGTTAGCTACGTCACCATGTTCCCAGATTTCATCCCGCAGGCCGGGATCCTTTCCCAATAAATTTATTTCTGTGGGGGTACACCTTTCTTAGAAAAAGACACGTGCGCGTTCAAATGGTCGTATCTCTTCCCCCGTATTTCGGTTTTTAATGTAATTCATGCCCAATCATTCATATCAAAAATTACGACGTTGTCCAAGAAGAAAGATTCCTGTTTCGGATTGGCGTTCCTTGCCGAAAATGGCAAACAACGGGAAGCTCCGTCCGGGCGACCGTTCTCGTCGAAAACTCGAAATTTCTAACATTTTTTCATACGCCTGTATCTCACTCTCCGCTTGACTCGAAAAATCCGTAGCGTATACCCACTCGTCCGTACGAATGTTAGCTACGTCACCATGTTCCCGGATTTCATCCCGCAGGCTGGGATCCTTTCCGAAAAAGTTGATTTCTGTGGGGGTATACCTTTCTTAGAAAAAGACGCGTGCGCGTTCAAATGGTCGTATCTCATCCCCCGTATTTCGGTTTTTAATGTAATCCATGCCCAATCGTCCATATCAAAAATTATGACGTTGTCCAAGAAGAAAGATTCCTGTTTCGGATTGGCGTTCCTTGCCGAAAATGGCAAACAACGGGAAGCTCCGTCCGGGCGACCGTTCTCGTCGAAAACTCAAAATTTCTAACGTTTTTTCAGACGCCCGTATCTTACTCTCCGCTCGACTCGAAAAATCTATAGCGCATACCCACTCGTCCGTACGAATGTTAGCTACGTCACCATGTTCCCGGATTTCATCCCGCAGACCGGAAGCCTTTCCGAAGAAGGTCATTTCAGTGAGGGTAAACCTTTCTCAAAAAAAGATACGTGCGTGTTCAAATGGTCGTATCTCATCCCCCGTATTTCGGTTTTTAACGTAATCCACGCCCAATCGTCCATATCAAAAATTTTGTCGTTGTCCGAGAGAAAGATTCCTATTTCAGATTGGCGTTCATTACCGAAAATGGCAAACAACGGGAAGTTTCACCTGGGCGACCGTTCCTATCGAAAACTTGAAATTTCTGACATTTTTTCAGACGCCCGTATCTCACTATTTGCTCGACTCGAAAAATCCGTAGCGTATACCCACTCATCCGTACGGATGTTAGCTACGTCACCATGTTTCTGGATTTTATCCCACAGGCCGAGATCCTTTCCAAAGAAGGTGATTTCCGTGGGGGTACACCTTTTTCGAAAAAAGACACGTGTGCGTTCAAATGGTCGTATCTCATGGCCTGTATTTTGGTATTTAATGTAATCCACGCCCAATCGTCCGTATCGAAAATTTCGACGTTGTCCGAGGAGAAAGATTCCTATTTTGGATTGGCATTCCTTGTCGAAAATGACAAACAACGGGAAGCTCCGTCCGGGTGACCGTTCCCGTCGAATAACTCAATATTTCTGACATTTTTTCAGACGCCCATATCTCACTCTACGCTCGACTCAAAAAATCCATAGCACATATCCACTCGTCCGTACGAATGTTAGCTACGTCACCATGTTCCCGGATTTCATCCCGCAGGCCGGGATCCTTTCCAAAGAAGGTGATTTCCGTGAGGGTACACCTTTCTAAGAAAAAGACACGTACGCGTTCAAATGGTCGTATCTCATCCCCCGTATTTCGATTTTTAATGTAATCCATGCCCAATCATTCATATCGAAAATTACGACGTTGTCCGAGAAGAAAGATTCCTATTTTGGATTGGCGTTCCTTGCCAAAAATGGCAAACAACGGGAAGCTCCGTCCGGACGACCATTCCCGTCGAAAACTCGAAATTTCTGACATTTTTTCAGACGCCCGAATCTCACTCTCCGCTCGACTCGAAAAATCCGTAGCACATACCCACTCATCCGTACGGATGTCAGCTACGTCACCATATTCCCGAATTTCATCCCGCATGCCGGGATCATTTCCAAATAATGTGATTTCCGTGGGGGTACACATTTCTCAAAAAAAGATACGTGCGGATTCAAATGGTCGTATCTCATCCCCTGTATTTCGATTTTTAACGTAATCCACGCCCAATCGTCCATATCAAAAATTACAACGTTGTCTGAGGAGAAAGATTCCTGTTTCGGATTGGCATTCCTTACCGAAAATGGCAAACAACGGGAAGCTCCGTCCGGACGACCGTTCCCATCGAAAACTCGAAATTTCTAACATTTTTTTAGACGCCCGTATCTCACTCTCCGCTCGACTCGAAAAATCTGTAGCGCATACCCACTCGTCCGTACGGATGTTAGCTACGTCACCATGTTCCCGGATTTCGTCCCACAGGCCGGGATCCTTTCCGAAGAAGGTGATATCCGTGGGGGTACACCTTTTTCGAAAAAAGACACGTGTGTGTTCAAACGGTCGTATCTCAAGGCCTGTAATCCACGCCCAATCGTTTATATCGAAAATTACGATGTTGTCCGAGGAGAAAGATTCTTGTTTCGGATTGGCATTCATTGTTGAAAATGGTAAACAACAGGAAGCTCCGTCCAGACGACCGTTCCCGTCGAAAACTCGAAATTTCTGACATTTTTTCAGATGCCCGTATCTCACTCTCTGCTCAACTCGAATAAACTGTAGCGTATGCCCACTCGTCCGTACGGATGTTAGCTACGTCACCATATTCCTGAATTTCATCCCGCAGGCCGGGATCCTTTCCGAAGAATGTGATTTCCGTGGGGGTACACCTTTCTTAGAAAAAGACACGTGCCCGTTCAAATGGTCATATCTCATCTCCCGTATTTCGGTTTTTAATGTAATCTATGCCCAATCGTTCATATCGAAAATTACGACGTTGTCCGAGAAGAAAGATTCTTGTTTCGGATTGGCGTTCCTTGCCGAAAATGGCAAACAACGGGAAGCTTCACCCGGGCGATCGTTCCCGTCGAAAACTCAAAATTTCTAACGTTTTTTTAGACGCCCGTATCTCACTCTCCGCTCAACTCAAAAAATTCGTAGCATATACCCACTCGTCTGTACGGATGTTAGCTACGTCACCATGTTCCCGTATTTCATCCCGCAGGCCGGGATCCTTTCCGAAGAAGGTGATTTCTGTGGGGGTACACCTTTCTCAGAAAAAGATACGCGTGCGTTCAAATGGTCGTATCTCATCCCCCGTATTTCAGTTTTTAACGTAATCCATGCCCAATCGTTCGTATCGAAAATTTCGACGTTGTTCGAGCAGAAAGATTCTTGTTTCGGATTGGTGTTCCTTGCCAAAAATGGTAAACAACGGGAAGCTCCGTCCGGACGACCGTTCCCGTCGAAAACTCAAAATTTCTGACATTTTTTCAGACGCCCGTATCTCAGTCTCCGCTCGACTCGAAAAATCTGTAGCGCATACCTACTCATCCGTACGGATGTTAGCTACGTCACTATGTTCCCGGATTTCGTCCCACAGGCCGGGATCCTTTCCGAAGAAGGTGATTTCCGTGGGGGTACTCCTTTTTTAGAAAAAGACACATGTGATTTCAAACGGTCGTATCTCATGGCCCGTATTTCAATTTTTAACAAAATCCACGCCCAATCGTCCGTATCGAAAATTTTGACGTTGTTCGAGGAGAAAAATTCCTATTTCGGATTGGCGTTCCTTGCTGAAAATGGCAAACAACGGGAAGCTCCATCCGGGCGATCGTTCCCGTCGAAAACTCAAAATTTCTGACGTTTTTTCAGACGCATGTATCTCACTCTCCGCTAGACTCGAAAAATTCGTAGTGCATACTCACTCGTCCGTACGGATCTTAGCTACATCACCGTGTTTTCGGATTTCGTCTCGCAGGCCGAGATCCTTTCCGAAGAAGGTGATTTCTGTGGGGGTACACCTTTCTCCGAAAAAGACACGTGCGCGTTCAAATGGTCGTATCTCATGGCCCGTATTTCGATTTTTAATGTAATCCACGCCCAATCGTCCGTATCGAAAATCCCGGCGTTGTTCGAGCAGAAAGATTCTCGATCCGGACCGGCGTTCCTTTCCGAAAATGGCAAATAACGGGAAGCTCCATCCGGGCGACCGTTCCCGTCGAAAACTCGAAATTTCTAACGGTTTTTCAGACGCCCGTATCTCACTCTCTGCTAGACTCGAAAAATCCGTAGCATATACCCACTCATCCGTACGGATGTTAGCTACGTCACCGTGTTTCCGGATTTCGTCCCGCTGGCCGGGATCCTTTCTAAAGAAGGTGATTTTCATGGGGGTACACCTTTCTCCGAAAAAGACACGTCCGCGTTCAAATGGTCGTATCTCATGACCCGTATTTCGGTTTTTAACGTAATCCACGCCCAATCGTCCGTATCGAAAATTCCGACGTTGTCCGAGTAGAGAGATTCCCGGTCCGGATGGGCGCTCTTTTACCAAAAATGACAAACAACGGGGAGCTCCGCCCGAGTGACCGTTCCCATCGAAAACTCCAAATTTCTGACGTTTTTTCAAACGCCCGTATCTCACTCTCCGCTCGACTCGAAAAATCCGTAGCACATACCCACTCGTCCGTACGGATGTTAGCTATGTATTCATTTATTCCTTTAATATATTTCAGGCATACAAGAGCAAAAAAATCACATACAAAACCTCACCTGTTCGTCATTATTCAAGTCGTCTATGGCCAAGCGATCAAATGTACAACTTTTCAACGCTCCAAAAACATGCCCTCATTAACAGGGGAGGGACTAGGATTTTCTTGTAGTGGGGGCAGACTATGGTTAGTTGTATAGTTGAAGAACTTGAAGATAAATGATTTTAGGGAGAAGAGTTTTCTGTTTAGAAGTTGAAAAAAAGGATATTTAGGTCATTTCCAATGTCATCTACAACAAAAAATTGAAGAGGGAAGGGGCAAAAATTGGAGGGAGGTGAGGGTGTGGGGGCAAATGGGGAGAGAGGTGAAGGAGTGGGGACAAATTGGGCTTGTAAGTGTTGTAAATATAGAGGTGTGCCCCCACGGCTCATTATTAGCTCCACCCTGCTCGTTAATAAAGCTTCGCCGAGTCCATTCGGTTACAGAGTTGACTCAACCTATCGAAGTGACTCACTGACCGAGTCGGCTCAGTACACTGAGTTGACTCGCCAAACGAGTTGACTCAGTATCGAGTTGACCCAGGTCATTGAGTCAACTCAGAAACTGAGTTAACTCAACACTAACGAGTTGACTCGGTCAAACGAGTTGACTCAGTACTCGAGTTACACCCAGTGCATCGACTCAACTCAGTTCTGAGTTGACTCAGTACAGCGAGTTGACTCGGTCAAACGAGTTGACTCAGTATTCGAGTTGACCCATCCAGTAAGTCGACTCAGTGACCGAATTGACTCAGACCACCGAGTTGGCTCAGTCCACTTAGGTGCGTTTAGAATTTTGGAAGAGTTGATGTTCAAAAAACAAAAAAATGCAGTTTTTTCCATGTCGATCCCACCCCAAAATTCGCCAACAAGTTTGTAAGAGTGAAATTGGATCGATGATTTACCAGGAAGCAATCACAAAGGCTTAAACCTTGGATGTTGTTGGGATGATTAGGGTTTTCATCAGTGGACATCTCAATTCTAAGACTACTGTCATGATCAACATACCCAGCAAATTCAGGTCCTCTCTCTCTCTTTCTCTCTGTCTCTTAAATGTTCTAAAATTTTATTTTATATATTTCAATTATTTACGCCTTTGTGATTACTGTCTTTCTATATTGGATTTTCTTTGTTTGAGAGTCCATTTTTGTTTCTACTTTTGATGGAACAACTTTGTTCAGATGCTTGTCTTGCAACTATTAGGATAGTTGAGAATATGTCTTACAAATCATAAAAACAGAAATTTAGCAAATATTAAAGGACACTGATTCTTAGTTCTAGATTGAAAGGCAAACAAAAGATTTTCCCAATTCTTTGTTTCCGTTAGAAAGCAAAAAAAAATTAAAAATGTAAGCTATCAGTATTCAAACTCACATGAGAGAGTTACGGCATTTTCATAGATCTTAGCAGGGTGACTTCACATAGATGGGAGTTTTTGAGAAGTTTTTGGCAAAAAACTCTTACCAGACTGCATCAAAGAGGATGAATCGGTTAAAAGAATTACTATCGTCAAAATTTATAACATCTTGGAAGAGATGATAGAATTAATGAGGAAGAAAAGATCAGGAAATCATTCTTGAAAACAAACAAAAAAAAAAAAGAATAAAAAAATGATCGAAAATTCTCTGAATTTTATTCAAGTCATCTATAAACATCAATTACACATTTTGTTTTAGTACGTAAGCTAGACTTGAATTCATAAACTCAAATTGGTTAGTTGTTGCCGAGTTAGATGTTACAATACATGAATTCATGAACTCAAGTTGGTACGTAAGCTAGACTTGAATTCATGAACTCAAAGAGAAGTAATCGAAGAAAATATAGAGGGAAGAGATGAAAACAATGCAATATCAAAACCCTAGTTCTATAGTTTTATAGTTCTATAGTATTGATTCAATTTTACGGTGTAACAATTGATCCCTAGACCATAGATTTCATTTTCTAGATTTTTAATATCGAGACGGGATTGACTCAGTTGAGCTTCCGCAATAACAGGCAAGTTTTTTAGGATTTTATTGGTTGAGATTAGGACACTTCAGTTCTGATCTCAACCACATTTTGGACAGATTTCAGGCTAGTTTATCTTTCAATTTCAGTTTAAAAAACTTACTAAATTTTTTTAGAATTAAACCCTAATTTCAGTTCAGTCATTTGTTTCAGTTGGTCTTGATTTTTACTTGCCTCTCTCTCGCTTTGGTTCGAGTCTTCCGTGAAGATTCCCAATTGGATTATGGATTAACCAAGTAAGTAATTCGTTGGATTTAGACTAGTTTTGTTTTTATTTATAAACTTGTTTTACTCAGTTTGATAACCTTCAAAAAAGCAACCATGATCACCTTCAAGATTAGATTCTCAATTAAATAAGCTTATGCCTTTCTATCATAATTGATGCTTATTTTTAAGGTTCCCTGGATCTTCATATCTTTTTTTTTTTTTTTACATCAAATAGTTTTTCTCTGTCAATACTTTGATCCTCTGTTTGGTTTTGAGTTTTAAATAGGTACTCACCTCCCTTATAGCCTTCCAAAGTCATCCATTAACTTTCTTGCGTCCTCCAACTTTCTTCCAATTATATCAAAACCTCTATTACCTACAAGTTTGGCCCTGTTATACTCTACCTCCACCATTGAAATGGGGTGCGGATCTCTCTCTTCTTGCTAAAACTTCTTTGCGGTAGAAGTATGAATTCCTATTAGGAATTAGGAGATAATATTACCCCAAGTTCGTACATTACATAAATTTCAACTAAATTAGGACTTGTAAATTATGTAGCTATGGTTTAGGTAACTTTTCATCACTCTTAGATGAGGACACAAACAACCAAACAGTGACCTAGAAAAGACACATTGAGCATGAAGTTTAGGTCACTTTTTGTGCAATAGTTTTCCATATGTTGAATTGCTAACTAGGGTCCTTATTGCCACCTCAAAAATCAAAGTGTACTCTAGTTAATGTAATCATGTTACTGCTCAAGGGGTGGACCTAATTAGTATTCTGAACATCAAGCCATGGCTCTTTCAGTATTTCTTATATTGAACGTAATCAGGCCCAGTTTCGAGTAATTGAAGCCGATAGACAAGGTGAGGATGTGGTCCACTTGGTTTACTAGATTAACCTCCTTAGCTCAAGATTGATGATTCTGTTTCCATTTGTTTCCTAGGCCATTCTTGGTTGTGAACATAATTAACGTTTTGGAATCATTTGTGAGTTGCATTGGGAGAAATTACACGTACACATTGATCCACACAACAACTTCCCCACTGCTGCTGGCTTGGCTTCTTCTGCTGCTGGTTGTGCTAGCTATTTATGTGATGTAGTGCTGCTTCTTCTGCTGCTGGTTGTGTTAGCTGTTTATGTGATGTAGTGCTTCTTTCATCATAGAGCCATTTGTCAAACAATTACTTATAATACTACTATTTTGCAGTTTATTCCCTTGTAAAACTAATGAATGTTAAAGAAGAAGTGGATAAACTTTCTGCTATTGCAAGGTAAGTCTTTGCATATCCATGTGTTCTAACTTTTCTCCAGCTATACCCATAGTTTTTAGTGCTTATATGTATATATATGAATTATGTGTATATTTGTGCATGCACATATATGATAATTATAAGTTTTTGTTCTTAAATTCATTTGTCATGTAAGAATCCCCACAAGTCTCTCTTTCCTTAATTTTTTATTGTTATTTAGTTAATAGAATCGCATCCCTTTATCAGTATATACAAGTGAAAAGTTGGCACTTGGTAGTAATGCTGAATAAATTTTGTTCCTTCATTTAATTATATTGAAAGCCCTGTGTTAGTGTCTCATGAACATGATTTCAAGTTGCAGATACAGCTTCTTGTCTCTGAAATCTTGGGTGTAGTAAGGGATCCTCCAATATATGTTACCATTATAGTGTTATTATACCTGTCTGCTCTTACATAGTTCCATTTTTGTACTCTTATAAAAATTCTTTTTACTTACGTAGTTCTATTTTTCTATCTTATTATGGCATGGAGTGATCTTTCCTATAACAACTTCTCAGTGGGAAGTTCAGGGGCACCTAGTTGGGTTTTTCTTTAAAGGCCGCTGACCACATAAAGAATGATACCTTTGAAGGCAACTTGGGGCCCCAAATTGCCATATGTGGGAGTCTATTAGGTAATATCTGAGAAAGAATTTGTTTCTGATCATGTATTTAATGAGTCATATGTGGGGATGGCTATTGAAATAATGGTAATATACGGGCTGCAACAGAGGCCATATCGTGTTGGTATTGATAACCTTCTTGTGCTACTCATTGGTGGGATCCCAATTGCAATGCCGACTGTCATTTCTGTTACAATGGCTATTGGTTTGCGCCGTTTATCTCAACAGGTTTGAATCATGCTCATAATACTGAAATTTTATAATCTCCTAAGAAGGATTGAACCCATTTATGTTAAGTATTGTGAATTAATCTTCATCCACACTCTTTATAGGATTGCATAACAAAAAGAATGACTGCTATTGAGGAAATGGCTGGCATGGACGTGCTATGCAGTGATAAAGCAGGCACATTTACTGTTAACAAGCTCACGGTGGACAAAAATATGATCGAGGTGATACTTTTGGTCTCTCTGAATTGCTTTTACTATGAATTTCATACCCTCACATTTCAGTAGATAGCTTTGCATATGGAATTAAATCTTTAGGGCATGTTTGGTGACAATTTCATTGCACGAAGAAGGTATAGCCCCGATCAAGATTGTTTCTTGAGTTCACTAGACAAGCTTTCTTTCAGAAAAATGTTTACATGCATAATTGCATTAGAACTTATGTTGCAAGAAATTATTATGTTGCCATAGGTTTTCGCAAAAGGTGCTGACAAGGATATGGTTGTATTGATGCTATTGATACTGCCATTGTCTTGATGTTGGGAGATCCTAAAGAGGTATTGGATTTAATTTATTGAACATCATCAAGCAATATGTATTTGTAGATTTTTTATTTTTTATTTCATTTTTTAACAAATTTTGTTAATGCTGAAAGATCATTGTCCAACATTCTTGTCGACTCATTTGCTTATGTTTGAACCCAACTTCTATCGTATTTTACTTTTATCCTTCTATGCATTCTAATTTGTGCATAATACATAATCCTTCTGTTAGACTTGCTCCATATTTGTCCATCTCCACAGAACTACATGGACCTCTTTGTCATCTTTAATGCTTGGATAGAATTTTGTACGTTTATTTATTTATTTCTGATTGGTAAGCTTGTTTTTAATGAGATTAGTAACTCAGTGATAGTGGGAATTGTACCCAGGTCTACGGTGTCATCATCCATAGACTTTACCAAGTAAGCCATCTGGCAAAGTCTATGGGTGGTTTTATTGTGACCATTTAAAAGTGCAATTCAAACCAAGCATTTGAGTTTGATTTCATTAATTCTGTATAATTCATTTGTATCAGTAAAGTCTTCAATAAAAGCGAGCGTGCGATTTCACTTGAGGCTTATGCACTTATTGTTCTAACTCCAGACCAAGATAAAGAAGCCAGTTCAAAGCTATTGCCGATCAATTTTAGCGGACTATCGAAAGTGAGCAGCTTTCATCATTATACCATGAAAGTGCAGTTTTTGTGTTTGTAAAGGTGACAAAGATTTGTTAGATGACTGGGATAACTTGAGAATAGGTGAACTTGGTCACATAGATTTGTTAGAATCGGACTACCTGCCAAGATAGATATATTTTTCTCTCTCTTTCCCCATTTGTCATTGGGAGAAGGGTCACTTGGCTTGCTAACTAGCCTTCTTGTCAAGTTCTCATCCTGTTGTTCCTCTGCAGGTGGATGAGGTGAAGGGGGACGATGTGGTTTATGTGGTAAAAAATTCTGCTACACTTGCTGGGTCAATGTTCACTATGCTTGTCTCCCAAATTCACATTGATTTGCCAACCCTGACTGACAAATAACATACACCAAGGGACCTCAACTCTTGCTGACCTCAATATTTTGGGGTCATTGTTCACTATGCATGTTTTTCGTCACAAATAACATATTTGATGAGCAAATATTGCTGACCCCAATATTTTTTGGACGAGGCATGGATGATGGTGATGATTAATTGAGGGGAGCAAACAAAAGTCAAGAAGGTTATAAATTGAAATTTAGGATTGTACTTTTTTTTCTTTGTCTCTAGTATACATGCAGCTAGATTTCAATATGAACAAAGTTCTACAGCCAGAGGATTGGGATGAAGTAGAATTCATTCTGGATCCCGACGATAAGAAACCCGAGGTACATAATTGTTCATATGTTAATTGTCCTCTTTTTCTTCTTTCTACTATTTGAGACTCTCTGCTGTTATTTTTTCCTAGTTGTGTTACACCTCACAATGTAATTCCTCACATATATGAGCAGGGATACAATGATATTACAAAGGAGATTACAGATCCTGAAATCAAGAAGGCAGGTAAATGATCTATTTACAACTTTTATTTTGACAGATTTCAAAGATGATCCAGATTTATATGTATTCCCCAACTTGAAGTATGTTGCAATTGAGTTGTGGTAGGTAATAATTTCTTGTAACATGCTTTCTTATTAATGGTACTTGGAATAACTCAGCTGCAATTTCAGGCATTTGAAGGTACTACTTTAAACTACCATTTGGTTAGGTAATTTGAAGGTTGATGCAACTGTTACAATGAATCCTGTATTAACCAATTTGGGAACCCAACCTGCACAAATCCAACCATTTCAGTTTGCTGGATGTAGGTAGATTAAAGAATCTCCTAATAAAGGCTAAAAACTAGGAAGCAGCAATGGGCAGATTAAAGAGTGAAGTATGTTTTCTAGAGTAATTTTGTCTTAATTTTCTCTCAAAATTCCATTTGGTTTTGTTTTAGACCATAAACACAAAAGTTTTCGAGTGTGATATAGACATATTATGTTGTTTATTTTATTGAGTATCTTTGCTTATATGTTAGTATTAGTTTTGCTTGGTGTCATAAAGTTATATTTTTGTTCAAAAATAGATATGAACTTATTAAGATTTTGCTTCTATTCTACTTCTTATTAACATTAGGAGTGGTGTGAAAAACAAATCGAATTTGTTCTTCTTTATGGCAAGCCAAGAATTAATAAAGCTATGAAAGCAGGTAGAGCACGCCACGCTAAACTTGAAGAAGAGGTAATCTGTCGACTCTATATGAAATTTAATTTAATTTATGATTAACTTTAATCTAACCATTCTCTAATCAAATAAAGAATTAATATCAAAACATTTCAGTTAAAAGCAATACTCAAGAAATTTTGTTTCATATGAAAACAAAAACTAGAATTGACTAGTTTTCTGCCTTAAATTCTTTCTTTAGTTTTGTTTATACAAGTATGTCCCACGAAGTCCGTCCAAAGAATTTCACAAATTTTGTAGACTTATTGAAGTAACCACAAGTTATTGATCTTTATATATTCTAAAGCTTTCTTAATTATTAGCATTCCTACATTTACAACATAATTTTACATATTTTCTTACTAAAATAAGATTTGTTTATGTCGAGTAGCGTAGTTTTGCTCTTTTTGTTATGTTGTTGGCTTTGTCTCAGATTTTCCGTGGAAGTTACTTTTATACTTTATAATTGCTCCTCTAAGTCTCTTTGTAAGCTATCCAATTCAATCAAACTATTTCTTAAAAATGTTCATATCCAATGTTAATAAAAGGGTCAATGTCCAAGTTACATGATTTCAAAACACTTTCTGAAATTGTATCATTTGAATAAGTAGGTTGTGAAGAAAGTAAAAGTTCATAGCACATCAGTTGAAGATGTTTGGGCTGCAAAGTTCGTGACTTTAATTCTTGCCCATAATCTGATTCTAGAATCAGATGTTATGTTTGGTTCGATAGTGATGCTCCCATGATCAGAATTATAAAACGGCTGTAACTAGAAAACTCCTTAGGACCCGTTTCTTGTGATTTTGTAATCTGTTTCTTGTGCTATTGTGAGATTTTTTCGTTAGGTATATAATATTTTGTATCACAACTATGGAAACAAGGTATATAATATTTGGAACTAAATTGAATTCGAGAACCAACTACTACTTGAACTGCTAACCGATGCTGCTAATGAACCTTTATACACAATCGTGTGCACACAAATAGACAGGTGACACATGCTCCCCCCTCCCCACCCACACACACACACGTGCACGCATTTACTCTTTTTTTCAGTAAGTCATGCAAATTCATGTAAATGCTACCAATTGAATTTTAAGAATCAAGACTTGAACAATCCATGCTGAACATTACTGCATCAATGGCAAGAAGCACCATAAGGTGAAAACAAAGCATTTTCCAACATGTGATCATTGTAATGAATTTATCTTCATTTTGCATGTGCAGACCCTTGAAGATTTACTGGAGAGCTTCAGAACTACATGTTGTACACTACCTCTGGCTCACAACGAGCTTATGTTGAGATGATAAATTTGATAAACCAATCAAATGGACTTAACCAAACAATCTATCACATTCATTTGGATGTCAACCCCTGAATATGGTTACGAGGGGCCAATTGGATTGTTGTAAGGAACCTTGAGGCTGGGTTGTTTCAAAACATTTTGAGTTATTTACCTTAAATCACTGAACTTTAATTTTTATTCATAAATAAATGTTGAAATCTGTTTTTAAGTGTTTAAAATGAAAGTTTACAAAGATGATGATGGAAAGAAGGGAAAATTGGGTGGCCTACAGAGTTGGAAAATGGGCAGAAAAATAATTTTTTTAATGATCCATTTTTTATTTTTTTTATAAATTTAGAAAAATAAATTTTTTTATATTATAAATCCAGAAAAACGATTGTCTAAGACTGTCGTTTTTTCCGACGGTGTAAAACTGTTTTTTCCCGACTTTTATCAACAGTCTCATTTTAACTGCGACTCCTTTTAAAACGACTGTCCAAGATAGTCGGTTATTGCGCATTATGACGTAGTGCTAGGGTATGGGTTTAAGTGACAATTTTTCTCCATTTGTTCTCTTTTTGTTATTTAGGTTGGAATTTTTTTCCCTAGTGATAGTCCTATAAAGGGGTATTTGGATTGTTATTTAGTGTTAACTTTGTGACTTATATGTCATCTTTTACAATTTTTTCGAATGGTCTCACAGAGAGAATTGGGTGTTACCTGGGATGTGGATTTGTATGGAGAGTCGCTCAAAATTGGAAGCGGAAAAGAGAGGTAAACTCCCCCTATGGACCTTTGAACTTGTCTTTTAGCAATATCAATTTCACTATAATTTTCAAAATTGCAGCCCAATAACTCTAGGGAAAAAACATTATAGCTTGATATTCTTAATGCTGAAACTTTGGAAACTCTTAATAATGACTCTTTGTTGAGTGTTTTATATGATTTGAGATTTTACTTTCATAAATTAAGTTCTATTGAAGAGGGTAAGTGTTTCTATTTACAAAATGTGGGTTTGTGTTGTTTTAAACAGTCTATCAAGGCGGATGTCTTGTCCACTTTAGGATAAAATGTTATGTAGGCTTTTTCTCTAATTTATGTGGTGCTCATGCACTGTTTGTTCTTTCCACACTCGGTGTGATTGAGAGAATGCCCACAAAAAATGGTTATTTCTCAACTTCTTGGACTAATAGGACAACACATACTAATAATTGTTTTCCATCTCACATCAACCCAAATTTAAAATTTCCAAGCATGCATACTGATTTAATTTTGGTCACTAATTCTAAATCAGTTTTAGGAGGTAACATGAGAAACTTCAAAGTTTCAATAAAAGCTAAAAATTGAAGGAATGGCACCAAGTCAAAAGTGAGCTGAAACGACATTGAAATTGCGCTAAAAACGATAGAACTAAGCCATGGTTAATTGAGACTGTTTATAGCTGTCATTATTAGCTTGACGACGGCAGATTTAGGCAACATTTGGTCGGATATCATCGGCCCATTTTAGCGGTCGTTGTCATGATGGATCTCAACCATCTAAAGACAATTATGCATGAAAACTGTCGGATCAACTCTCAAAACTCTGTTTAACTCTACTCTCAAACTCACGATCTGTTTAGCCCTACTCTCAAACCCGTGAAACTCTTGGGTCGATTTGTGCGCCTCTCACTCTTACTCACCCCTCTCCCTCTCTTCACTCGCCCCTCTCCTTCCATTAAACCCTAAAAGCTCAAGCTTGAGCTCGCAGAAACGCTTCTATTGGTTGGTACGAACCAGATTGAAGCCCTTACAAGACCTTTTTGTTTCTCAATCATTTGTTGGGCCGAAGAAACTTGCATCTCTACTGGATTCGAAGTCTCAAACGCTTAATTTTTTAATCAAATATCCTTCTGATTATCTGCAAATTCACCTTTAGGTGAGTCGATTGAAACTTGTCTCTTTTATTTAATTCTAATTTCTTTTTTGGTGAGATTTTTTTGTAAGAATTGAGGACTCTTTGGGATTTAGATCTCTTTTGGTTGTCAGAATTGACAATTTTTTCCCTGATTGGTTGCTTTTGTAAGAATCCAGGACGTTGCTTTTAGGGTTTAGTTATTATTCTCTCTTGATTGATTAACCTAAAACATAAAAAATGAAATAAAATTGGAATTTGAGAGATTTGGCTCTTTCTCTATTTCAATTTTTTCTAGAGCCATAAACTTCTGTTAATTGAAGTGTGTTGATGTCTATAACAATGAACATGTTCTGTATTGGTTTGAGATGAAATTCCTCAAGAAAATATCTCTATGTTTGGTTCTAACATATGGATCATGAAGAAAATGGTGTTTGGTTGGCTTGGATGGGCAATTGCAAATTTGATACATGCTAGACTCTATGATTAAGAACATAAACCCTGAATAGAAAAGATCTTATTCAATTGGATTTCAAAATTCTAAGAATGAGAAATAGCATAATTTGAAAAAACACGATTGGGAATTAGATTGCATAATTAATTATTGGTCCCTTTACTCCAAATTTATAAAATTTGGGATCTTGTTTTGATATTCAGAAATTTCAAAAGTTTTAGAAGTAATCTAGTAGGAAGAAATCAATTTATACTAGAAAAACTCTAGTCTAACCATATCATTTTTGGGTGCATCAATGACACTTAGATCCAGTGGTTCCATTTAACAAACCAAAAGCAAAGAAAAATTATTAATGATAAGAGAGGCTCTTCAAGGGGAATTAAGAGAATTAGAAGGAGTATTTGGAGCAATTGAGAAATACTAGTAACAACTAGACTAGTAACTATAGGGGAAATGCATTTCTTAGAGGGGAACGGAGAGAGTTATTATAACTAAATAGCGGCATTGAAGTTATTTATTATTATTTTTTTTTAACTTTGGTTGGGGCATAGAGAAAGTGGCACTGGAATTGTCATCATCACTAAACACTTTGGTCAAGCAACTATAGGTCCTTCAAAAGGACTTTGTATGTCTGGCTTAAGCTAGCTTAGGGAGTTATGGTGACATACTTTTAGTTTGGGAGGTTTAATCGCTATTTATGGCTTCAATTGCTGCATTATAATATGTATTTTACTGTAGAAAATCGTGTGTGAAACACTGACAACTATGAAAGAACAAAAGGGATTGAAATCAGAAATATTGAGAGAACGGCACAAAATTTATATGGTTTTACAAGATTGCCTACGTCCATTGATGAAGATTATGTCATTTCACTTTTACTTTGAAAATTCGGGTTACAATCACTCAATCTCTCTTCCTCTCTGAAGAACATAAATTGCATCATAGAAATCTTAAATGAGTTTGCTATAAATGAATATGTAAATTGTACAAAGATGAAATGACCCTAGGGTAAATAGTCACGAAATTTCTTCTTAATGTATAACTCAACTTAACTTAGGTTAGGTTGAGCTCAATTTGAGGGTTCAAACCCAACACAACCCAAACCCGAGGCTATATAAAATTATATAAGTATTTTATATAAAGTACATATTTTTATTTATTTTTATTTATTGTTTTTGTTTAAGATATATATATATATATATATATATATTGTTAATTAACACAAAATTTTGCTTGTTCAGCTAGCTCAACCACCCAACCTACCCAAAACTACCTAACTCGGACTAACCTGAGTTAACAAGCTCAAGCTTGGGTTATAAAAAAATTAGCTAGAAATTCCATCTTGGCCTCTCTTTTTGCGACCCATAGGTTCGGGTCCTAATGCCTTAAAATTCCAATTACTTTGATTATTATTTCGTTTGATCCTAGTTCTGTTTCATATATCAATTCATGTAGAGGTACATTATGTTGTTTTTAGTGTAATTTAATAATAAAATATGACAAATTGAATATGGCCCTTGGATGTGAGGTTAATTTGTTTTTTATTTCCTATATTGGCTTGCCTCTTGGAACATCTTATTGAAGAAAAGTGATTTGAGGTCCATTCATTGAGAAAGTGAGTACAAAAATTGTATTTAGTTTTAGCTTTGTCAAACTGATATGGACTCATTACAATTACATGAATGGAATAATTGAAATGTGCATAACCGTAAGTTTGTATCATGAATAGTTTTAATTTGGGCTTGTTTGTATTTCTGGTTGCTCTGTTTTCTTGTTTGGTTTTCTGTCAACTAATTCTGAAATCAATTAGTAGTTAAAGAACAGTGTAATAAACCATTGAAGTAACAAAATAAAGATGTTGACATGGGTGTTGGAACAAACTACGATTACACTAACACCAAACTATATACAAAGAAATGAACTAGAGACTATTTGAAGTAATAAAATAAAGATGTTGACCTGATGATGTTATAAGGTCTTTCATATATGTTGGCTAGAGAATATTTAATGTCTAATTAAGTAACAATTTATGTGTAGGTCACAGTAACTGGTGCAAACAATGAGGCCGAGGTAGCAAAAATTGCACGCTCAGCGGCATCTTCTTCACTTGCCAAGGTATGAGCTTCGTTACCATTTTATCATTGCAATCAGCATATTGTTTCCACTTTGTTTTGAAATGTTATCTTAGGCTGCAGTATATGGAAGAGATCCAAATTGGGGATGCATTGCTTGCACTGCGGGCTATGCAGGGAGCCCATTTCACCCAAACAAGCATTGCTTGCGCTGCAGGCTATGTAGGGATCCCATTTCACCCAAACTAGCTTCATATATCTCTTGGAGATATTCTGCTCATGGATCCATGAGTGCTACCCTGCACTATTTTCTGTTGGCCTTGCTTATCGTATTCACAATGATTGTTTATTATTTTGTACAATGAGTTGTTGTTTTTTGTGGTCAAAATGGTTGTTTTAATGCTTCAATTGATTGTGCCTATGAGGATTTAATCAACCTCAGTTCCAGAAGCAACACTAGGAACTTGGCTCTTCTATATCTCTCTTTTACATTATCATCCTCCTTTATTCTAGTACTGTTCCTTATTCTAAATGTGTAGAGATATTCTCAGGGCTGCAGCCAGTGCTTATCTCAGGAAGGTTGAAGAAATGCATGGTATTGTCAAAATCGACATATCTGTTGGTAAGCTTTTGAGACAATATTGCATGCATAAAGCAGATTCATCTCAAGAATAACCCAACATATTTAGTTCAATAATTCTAACCCCTTCGTGTGTTGAAATCATAAATGAATTTCTAGGATGTGTTAAGTCCATATATTCTAGGACATCTTTATATATTTCTGTATATTGTATACAAATTTTAGAACATCACAACATTCTTTCATTTGCATGTTCACTATGTCATATTGCATTTTTACAAAATAGTTCCTTTATAATTGCATATTTTGACAACAGTTTGATCTATGTTATTTACTGAAAATGTGGATTGCAGGGACCAAGGAAGAAGATTCTATTTGCAGTCTAGCCTAATTCGAGCTGGCGACCATAGCAAGTATAACAAGGGAGTGATATATACTCAACAGGTTAACTAAAACAATTTTTATGTCATGGGGACATCTAACAATCCTGTACATCAAACAAATTTTCCGTATGAGGTTAGCAAACGAATGATGAAGCTCTTCCCCTCAACTGTATGGATATTGAAACAATTTTGATTAGTAGAGATTGTTGAATACCTACAGATCTCTCTCTCTCTCTCTCTCACACACACACACACACACTCTCACTGCATTCCTAGTATTGTAGCACCAAATGTATAATTAGTATTGTAGCAACTGCATACTACTACTGGCATCTGTTAACTTTCTGAAGGTTTTTCTTCTTCTTGGGAGTCTGGGCAACAAGTTAATTCAAGGATGTTTGATAAATAAATGTTTTAAACAGTACAGATAGTGGAAAGAGAATAAATCAGTTAAATCAGGTTTAAACAATACAAAATAGATCCTATTATGTGCTACAGCATATAGACTGCCCATGGGAACTTGGACTTGTGAATTGGAGAGGAGGGCATTATAATTTTTTTTATTAAATTATAAATCCAGAAAAATAATTTTTGTTTATTATAACCCAGAAAAAATGACTGTCCAAAACTGTCGGTTTTCCCGACTGTCTAAAACCATTACTGGGCAGTCGCAAATTAAACATGACTCCTTTTAAAATGATGTTCTTTCCGACAGCAAGGGCAGTCGTTATTTTCAAAAACGACTGTCATGGACAATCGTTCATTGTGCATTATGACATAGTGAGTGTTGTCTTGCTGATGATTATTATTATTATGCCATGCCAAGATGCTTAAGAGACACCTCTTCAACATCAGTATGGAAAGAGCCAATGGAGATGATTTTGGGCTATAAGTATTTGGCTTGAGTTGAAGCATGTTGTTAGGAAAATGTTGTGTTAAAGGCAGTCTGATGATTATGAGGTCCTCCTCCTTTCATGCAATTATCTATGGCGATAACCCATTCAGTTACTAAGCACCACTTTGGCTTCACCTCTTTTTAACTTGCTTGGAATAATATATATCTCTCCTATCTTCTTAATTAGTTCTTCTTCTTGACATCCCAAATCCTCAAACAACACATAAAATCTAATGGATGAAATTTATATTATTTTAATATCACATATCTCGAGGATGTTTTATCCCAAGAATAAATATCAACCATTGGATTTTTGTGTTTAGGTTTTTTTAATTTCCCATTACAAATTACGAGAAATTTGGGATGAAAAAGTACCAATTTCATTCCCATATAGTCAAAGATGGGAAAGTTAGGCGTCTTAAGTTTGAATGTTGAAGTGAAAGGACGCAACAAACTCCTTAATTCAAAAAAGAGAAAAATAATAATAATAATAATACATACAAAGCTAAAATAATAGATTTAATCTTCATGTATGTGACACCCTATTTGCAGCACCGGTTTAATCTTCAGTAAAAGAAGAATAATAGTCATGCTGGAGTGACCTTATGATTGAATCTCACATCGCACATCTTGACATGAAAGTGGATAGGAACTATAGATGCTTATTCATGCACATCTTGACATGAAAGTGGATAGGAACTATAGATGCTTATTCATTCGTATCTTGAGAAAATCAGCTATGGTTCCCATACACTTTCACGTCAGGGTGTGCCATGTGAGGTCCAATCTTGAGGTCACTTCAGCCTTATTCTTTACAATTATATTGTTCAATTTATTCCTTATACTCTATTAAACAACTAAGTATGTGGTTGCCTCAAAATGTGCTGCATTTCAGAATAGGATTACGTTAGATTGTTTTTTTTTCTCAACAAGAATATCGCCGATCCTCTTGTTCAAATACTCCAGAGGTATTTATCCCTCTCTTTTTCAATTACAACTAATTGTACTATTTTTAATTAAAATTTTGTATGATTATTACGAATTGCCGAGAAATATAAATCAAAATTGAAATGGTATTATGGTTCCAATTTAGAGGAGCGGAACCAAAGTAACTGGTATTTTCTGCAGCTCTTGGCATCACCTTGAGAGTATTTCCCATATGTGGTATGATTTACATCAAAGTTCTTTTTTCCATTCAAGAATATGATTGATTATATTATTTCATTCTTATGGGTTTTGAAGATCAGACAAACATATGGTATTAAATTTTCATTTGTTTTACATTTGGTCCTACTGTCCATAATATGTCCTTAAGCATCCAGTATAATTCATTAGAAAAAACAGAGAGGATGGTCTGTGTATCACAATACTCACCGAGTAAATAGTAGTGAACTTTTATTAAAACAACAATAAGATTAGTTATGGTTTATGGAACTGAATGTTGTGCAATTGAGAAACAAGAAGTTCATAGAATAAGCATCACTAAGAAAAATAAAAATAAAAAATGAGCACATTTACAAAAATCAGTTTGTTTGGAAATTTATCTGCAAAAATTGATGTAATGGGTGAATTGCAGGGTTTTTCGTTGAGAACATTTTGTTTAATGTTATTTTCAGATTTTTGGCTTGTAGATTTGCCATTAGTTTCCTTTTCTTATGTGCAAATTGAGTTGTTTAAAGTCACCGAAGAGGGGAAGCCTCTATAAATATGATGTGACAACTTTATTTTATGACATAGATTGAATAAAATTTCCTTGATTACTTGCTTGATCCTTCCAGAGGTGAAATTCTTCCATTATGTTTGTGAGGTGAGACTCCATACAAGTAGAAACTTAAGTGGTGTAACTCTATTTAAAATTCTACCATTGTCCTTTTTGTATTTTCATGGTTATCCGTTATAACAACTCTAGGAACATGGTAAATTTTCCTTCATATGTTTGACAGTGTTGCTCCTCAAAAAAGAATCTGAGCCGTCTGCAGCATTGTGGATAACAATTGTATGTCTTATGAAGTTGAGGAATAACATAAACAAAAAAGATAGTGGCGAAATTCCGACCTCCTCTAAATTATGTAGTATTAGTTCTCCTGAAGTAGGAAATAATCAAACCTAAGAGATGTTGATGGAGAAATTTGAAATCAACAGATAAGGCAAAGATCAACTAAATAAATAGGCCTAATGAGAAGAAGAAGAAGAGAGAGAGAGAGAGAGAGAGAGAGAGGGAGAGATAGGAAAGAATCAAACCTAAGAGATGTTGATGGAGAAATTTGAAATTAACAGATAAGACAAAGATCAACTAAATAAATAGGCTTGATGAGAAGAAAAAAAAAAAAAGAGGGATAAATCTTCTAGATCAACATTATCAAGACAGACAAGACTCAAGATAATGTCCTAGTAAGGTAGCCTAGTTCTCATAATTTGAATGCTCTATTCAAGTTTTTCTGAAAAACTTTTGGCAGCAAATAATGCAACGAATTTAGAAACATAATACATAAATTAAGGCATAAACACTCATACTAGTTGGGTTGTGAAACCTGCACCAATATAATTTTTTTAACTACCCCAAAAGATGAATTCACTACTTGGAAAATTGAAAAGTCTTCATTCAGGGAAAATTTAGTCATATAGGAAGTTGTGTTGGAATAGTGTAGAGAAAGGCATGTGTTGACAAATAAAGTGAATATTTAGGCTTAGACCTACAGCTCAGTTGGTTTGACACATTGCAGAGCACTTAGAGGTTGTGGGTTCAAGTCCAGCACTCCAGCTTATCCATTCGAAAAAAAGAAGTGAATATTATCATATAGAATTAGGATCACCCGCCAGAAAACTTTTGGTTTGCAACTTCAACATCATTGTTAATGCCCTCAACTTTGAATGTCATCACTTGATGACCCATATTCTTGATTCAATAGAACATAAGCCAGAAAAAAAAGGCTTGCAAATATCTTGTGGATACAGATTTTTATCCTTGCTCTTACACTTCCCTTTACTCTGGAAAGACATTCATGCACTAAAAATCATTTTTTACATTGGATGCTTTGGTGTTTTGTGGCAGGTGTGGCATGGCATTCGATGTAAGAAGGTCTGAACCATGGGTGGGCATCAAACAAGAATTGGTGTTTTGGCATGGAGTTCACGCATAGTCTTCTGAAAATAGAGACCTTAGCATACTTCAACATGATCTTTGTGTCTCAAATGACTATGCTTGCCAACTTGTGGGTCATAAATCTGAGGTATAACCTTTTGAAATTTGTTTATGTGTACAATCTTGACTGTGTATAGCTTGGGCTATTGATTGTTACTATAGCCATGACTTAATTCTTTTAAGAACTTTCTAGTTAAAACAGTACTAGCACACAACATACACACACTATTCACACTTGATACGTTGATTGATGGGCAGTTGAGAATTAAATTCTAGCCATTAACAAATGAGATCACCTTCTAGGCTTTGAAGGTGTTGAGAAGAATAGTGTAATAAAAGCTATTATTCTTCTACTAGATGACACAATTACAGTTAGTGATGGAAGATGCTCAAGTTAAATTAGAATTGAACCACAACAATCTGAAATGTCTCAGTTCAGCAATGCAAGCTATGGAAATCAAATATAAAGTAATTTATTCAACTTGTGGAAAAAAAAGCATTATGGGGTTTTTATGGAGTCGCTATGCCTGGGAAACATCCTCATTATACACTTATTAAGTATAAAGCTTTTGACAATTAGTATATTAAAGTTCAAGACTATTATATAACTAGCTTTAAACTCAAGCTTCATTTTTAAGATTTATTGGTGCATGCTAAACAAGTAGTCCTGCTATAGTTAATAGAAAAACTTTGCTCCACCTTTTATTTTTTTCTTTTTATTTGTAATATTTTCCTGCTAACTAACAATGTGTTACATATTTAGATATGTGACATCGAGAAGACAAGAACATAGTTTCCAATATACAGAAAAGTCTCTTTGTACACCATTTTTAGCTTGAGAATTCACTCGACCACTTTCATCTCATATTGTGTGAGAGAAGATAATAAACCACCCTCTCGCCAACTCCCTAATATGGTCTAGTAGATGCAATAAGCTGTATGGACTGGTGTGCTATACTTTGCCATACAATTGAATTTGTTCTTTTAGTACCTGGATTGTTTTCCAGCAATTATTCCTCTACCTAATCCTATTTCGAACACCTTTCCTATCCATTTTGTATCAAAAAATTTATTAGAAATAATTTGTTTTATAATATTTTTTCATAACTAGTAATCTAAAATCCAAATACAGAACCAACGTTAGATATTTCACATTGTATTTGGCATAGTGGTGCAATGGCAACGGTGGTGATGATGATGGTGGTGGTTGATCTAGTGATGATGATGGATACTTTTTTGATTTAGTGTTTTAAAAACTGGATTTGTCTGATTACTTGTGCAGAGGCCGTGGATCCATCAATAAACTTCATATTATCAGCCACTCACTCAGGTCTAGTGAAGGGAGACTGCACCAACTTTGAAATTGAACCTTCATTTGACGTTGAAGCATCCGAGCTTTTATCCTGGTGTGAAATACACCACTGTGGATGAATACCTTAATCAAATTGTCCAAGATATAAGGATTAATCTCTGTTTAGATGCTCTTGTTTACTACTAATGAATAAATAAGAAGTATTCATTTTAGGATGTGTTAAGAGAGATTGAATGGGATTGTTTTATATTCATTGTTTCAAATACATTTATAAAGCATGCATGTATAAAGTCCTTAATTAAATATGTGTAAAGTTTATGAACCTATATTTATTTCAATAAATGCGTCTAAATATCTATAAATATTTCATGTTCCTCTTGATCTCAGAAATTGTGTATTCAGGTGTGCAGATAAAATAGAATAATTGTTAAATAAAAAAAATAAAAACAAAAAAGAACTTTAGACAACGGTTTTACAAACTAAAAGTCAATGGTTTATACATCGGGTTTTACAAATTATTAGATATCGGTTTTAAACTGATGTTTAAAACCCCAAACTTTTACACATCAGTTTCATAAAACATCATATTTTAACCGATGTTTATAGTTTTAGATATCAAGTGGAACCTGATGTCTAAAGTCTTTTCTGTATCAGTGGTAATAGGGTTATGTATACAAATATATATATATATTTTATCAATTTACTAAATCAATATAGCAAAAAAAATTCATATCATTCATATAAAATAACATAAATTAATACATGTTATAATAAATAATACTAACTGTAGACACCCGAATTTGGATGGGTCCTTTGTGCAAAGTAGTCAAAACTTTATAAAAAAATGGGAATGGGCCCCATGGCCCAAACCCACAAAAATTCACTTATTTTTCCAATAAATTATTCAAGGCCCCTTCTTTCTTGGCACATGGGCTAGAAACCCACCCTCTTTTAAATAGTCTAGAGCCCCCTCTTGCTTGGCCCATTTACATGACATTTGCATAAAGTTCGAATCTTGGTAAGTTTAAATTTCGACAACCTTCAAGGTTGATAGAGATTTACAAGCAATCGAGCATTCTCTTGTTCTTTTATGAGAAATTAGCTTTGCATAAATAACAAATAAGAAATTTTGGTACCAGACGGTACTCCAAGGTTGATTTTCCTACATGTTTTATCAAAACTTTGCAAGAAGTTCTTATGTGGAGTTTCAGTTTAATAGGTAGTTAATGCTTAACAAAATTCTCAAGCAAGATATCAATATATCTTCTAGTAAAATATCTTAGCCATTATCTCAATAAGGTTCCTTTAAAGGACGTTGGACAAATTAACAAGTTAGTGTAACACATAACAACATTTCAAGCAAAAGAATCAACAAGGGAAGAGAAACCATTTGCATATTAGCTTAGATGGGAAAGGATAATACATATTTTTCAGCCAACAAGTATAGGTAAACATCATGTTTCTTAAAGAACAAATTCTATCTTTTGAAGCTACTTTATTGGACCCAGGATACAAACAAGAATCATATATATAGCCTAATCTTACAAAACCAATTTTTGATTGTAGAAGCAAAAGAAAACTCATAATATCTTTAGGAGTTGTACCTCAAATACTAATGAGTCATTTTCATGAGACAAAAAGACTCCGTCGAGGGCCAAACTACAACCAAAAACAAGAAAACAAAAAGAGTAAGTGTTGCTTATAGGAAATCAGTTGTTTAGCATTCTCATATAGTTTGTTTTTATATAAGTTGGGTACATGGATTTATGCAATCTATTAACGTAAAAGAAAATAGATAAAAATGAAAGGTAAGAACCTCGTCAGGATTCGATTTCAAATTCTCATTTATGTATCCGACCGAAGGTGGTATTATTGCTCTCCACTTCCTTGCAAATAACACCAAGACGTGCACGTCATTTTAGTAACTTTTCACAAATAAAGAAACAACGTATAAAACAGGAAAATCTGACTAAAAACCACATTGATTTTGACTGGTCATTTTTATGTTATATATTGGATGTGCCATTGATCCAAACTATCATCAAGTTGATTGAGCACTCTTTGGATGATGGAAAAAAATCACACTGCATGACTTATTCCAGGATTACACTCCACCTAAAAGTTTAGCAAGCCTTGAATTTGACCACATACACTAATTGGTACATAGAGACGGTTATCAAAATCATGAAATCTGTGACTATAGAGCTTACCTCCATCCCTCATGTCAATCAGAACCTCCTTCAATCCCCTAATGATCTATTACGAGGAACACCTTATGATTAATATACCAACTAATGTGGGATTACAAGAATAAGGACACAATTTCTCAATACTGAAGTTCATAGATTCAATGGACCCAGTCCAGGTACTTACCTTCCTTATCTCACATGTATTATTATAATAATAAAGTGATATTAACAATTCTCCATTATCTTATGCTTGTTTTAATGTTAATTGGAGGCCTTTGGTAAGTACTAGAAAAGAAAAATAAATTTGAACACTCAGCACCAACATATTCCGCATTTTTCAATGTTTCAATAATAAGAACATAACAGAACTAACCTGCTTATCATCCAAAGGAAGTACCACAGGTGTGCTTTCTCCACTAAATTGATCCACAATGCTTCAATGAAATATAATAGGAATCTCAATTTCTCTATTTACAATATAAATTGAAAGATTCGATAATTCAAAAAGCAATAAAACAAGAGCAGAACAGTACTAGAAACAAAATATCAATACCCCATATGAAAACACAAATATTATCCATGAATATTCTACCTATGAACAAAATATCCATTTGAATGCCTGCAAACATAATTAACTTCAACCAAAGTACCTCATGACCTTCTAGGCCTTCCCTTTCAATAATATCTTCAAATAAAAATTAAGAAAGTTAGTCTAATATTGAGAGAATTATGTAACACAATAGAGTTATTTCCCTTAGTTGTATTTGGCCTAAGTTTTTGTGCAAGGCAAATTAGTTAATTGAGATAAGATTGTTTAAAATATATATATATACAAGTGTTCGGATGCCCTAAAGAAAGCCAAACATTTTTCAAAATAGGGGTTAGAAGTTTCGGAATGGGCCTATTTTTTGTGAGGATGATCTTTATGGTAAGGAGATCATCCTCACAAAAAATCAGCTCATTCTGAAACTTCTAACCTTACTTTACAAGTTGAAGAATCATGGACCATCCGATTTTTGTAAATCACTTTTGATGGGGTTAAGAGTTTTGGAATGGGCTGATTTTTGGTGAGGATGATCTCCTCATCATAGAGATCATCCTCACTCGCAAAAAATCATCCCATTCCGAAACTTCTGACCCCTATTTTGAAAAATGTTTGGCACTCTTTAGGGCCTCCGAACACCACCTTATATATATAGGGAGTGGTTCAGCAGCCCTAAAGTTTGCTAGACATTGTGCCAAACATTTTTCAAACATGGGTTAGAAGCTTTAGAATGAGCTGATTTTTGGATAGGATGATCTCTATAATGAGGAGATCATCCTCACCAAAAATCAACTTATTCCAAAACTTCTAACCCCATCAAAAGTGATTTGCAAAAATTGGATGGTCCACAATTCTTCAATTTGTAAACTAGGGTTAGAAATTTCAAAATTAGCTGATTTTTGGTGAGGATGATCTCCTCGTCATAGAGATCATCCTCACAAAAAATCAGCTCATTCGAAAACTTCTAACCCATGTTTTGAAAAATGTTTGGCAAACTTTAGGTCTACTGAACCGCTCTCATATATCTATATATATATATGTTTGTAGAAAACATTTTGGTACTTGATTTTAGAATTGTGGTATGATCGGTCATGAGTTTTAGGTTGTAAAACAAATCGACTTATAGAAAACCTTTATTTCAAAGATTAAGAAAAAAGGCACCAGAATGGAATAAAGAAAATATTTATTGTACCATGTAAAGAAAGGGATTTGTTTCTTTGTTTCATTTATGTGTTCATAATAGTACTTCCAAACTTTTTTTTTAAAGTTTTGTGATCTTTCTTCAAATTCTATTTTTTCTTTTGAAATGAGATATTCTATTTCTATTTGAGGAATGTTTGGTTTGAATTCTATTTTTTCTATTACATGAATTTGGGATAAGTCATCCTGCATTTGTGATTGTGTAGGGGAAGAATTGGGAGATTGAATATTTAATTTTCTAGGGTCATGATAATATGCTGCTGGAATTGTTTCGTCTTTGATTCCTTTGAGCTTTAGATCTTTGCTAGTAAAGGCTCTACTTAAAGATGTTCTTGCTGGGATTAAATTTCCTGTTAATGGTATTGTGGTTACTGAAGTTGTCTCATCCGTGAGTATGATTGATCTTTTGAATGAGGGAAAATTTATTTCTATATTTCCATCTGGATATTGAATTATTGACTCTGGTTCTTTATTTTCTGGTATTTGTAATTGACCTTCTCCAGTTAGACTCCATGTTGATGGTAGTTGGACATCGTTCCATGAGATTCTTTTGGGAACTAACTTATTAGACTTGTATATATTACTTTGTAATAAAAGAGTTTCACCTTCTAAAGAGGGTTTAGATAAAGCTCCTGGGTTTATTGTTGTAGTCATTGTTTTGTATACTATTCTAAATACTAGAGCTAATGGTTGGGATCCTGGTATCATACTGTATCCTGAAGTTTGTATATTGAGACTTAAGACCTTCATTATTCCTGGATCTGACAGAGCTACTGTAAAATTTGGAAAACTGTCAAAATATATTGGCCCATCACAAAGGCTTGATTCTACCAGTCCTAATAAAGAACCTGTAAAATTGAGGTGTCTTTTGTCTCTTAGACATAATAGTACTGAGGCTTTTAGTCCTATCCTTGTTAAGGGTTTTATCCCTACTTGAATTAATCCAATATGTAAGAACTTGTGTTTCTGTTGATGTCTTAAAATTGATTCTTTTGAAAATAATTCTATTGTTTGATGGTCTGCTATTAGAGGTATTGTTTGTTCACAAGTTTTTATTGTGTAATCCGTTTTTGTCAGAAAGTTTCCTTTTGTATAAATATTCTTAATTGGGACCTTTGGTATATTCCAATTATGTAAACTTGTTTCAATATCTGTAATAGAGTTTTCTTCCATATTTAAAACATCTGAGTTTTCTGGATCTGAACTATGCTTTCCAGAAATAAATTTGACTAAAGAATTCATAGTGACTTCACAAAGTAAATTTTTCGGACTGTCAACGATTTATTCCCGAAAAGACTTAGCTAGCCAACAAGAGGGATACGCGACTTAGGTCAGACGAAAATTTTCAAAGGAATTTACTAGGAATTGTTTTAGTCAAACTAAATTTTTGAAAGAGCATGGCTCTGATACCATTCTACTCAGGATCTTTAAACAGAAGTGAGTTCTACTTCAAATTTTGAAACAAACCTTTTATTGTAAAAGTAACTTTAAATATTCTTGCCTGATTTCAAACAATTTTTGATAATTTTCTTCATATTCTTCATCTCTTGGTTTATTTTCTCTAGTGTAAGACATGTGGATATTAAATAATTCTTGGTAATACATCTTCAGAATTTTTAATCTTTCTTTTTTGTTATAATTGTAACGAGGCATTATAAACGAGATAAAACTGATAAAAGTAAATAGAACAAACTATTAAACAGGCTTGTTTATATTGACTTGCTTACAAAGATAACTTACTTACAAAGATAGAATAAGGAAAAGCTGAAAAATACTGACTAAAAGTTTTGAAAATTGAAAGATTACCTAAATAGTTTTTCTTTTCTGAAGATGGTGGAAAAGAGTGATCGGTTACATGACTTAGGATGGTTGGCTGAAAGGTTGGTTCAAAGGTTTCTTTTCTCAGAAGTTTTCTCGGATTCTTTTCCAGATGCCTTCAAGTGAAGTTTTCTTTGCCTTTTATAGAACATGGACTTGAAACAAATTATTTTAAGTCCGAATAGTTTTTGGTTTGGATTTTGACACTTGGCTCTTACTTTTGGATTGATTGATAAGGATTGTCTTTTTGAAAGTAAGATAATGGGATTTTCTTTTTGAAAGTAAGATATTCTTTTGACAGGATAAGCTTATGAGATCAATTTTTGAGGGACATAAAGTTTGATGGGATTAGGATGGATGGATAAGTTAATAGGTGTGTCTCGAACAGGTGGCTTATTTTTCTCCAGAGAAGACACTATTTAAATATTCCTTCTTATCTCTAACAGCACATGGGCCGCCTTTGGGTGGTTTCCCACTAGAGATAATTATGTTGACAAAACTTGACCTTTGATGACTTGGTTTTTCTTGAAGGTTCTTGAAGATACAACAAAGACTCAATTATTGTTAATGACTTGACTTGACTTGACTTTTGACTTTCTTGAAGGTTCTTGAAGAGATAATAATAATATCTTGACAAAGATTAATGCTGTTGATATTCTCTTGATGGGTCTTGAACATTCTTGACTGTTGGTCTTGTTGACTTTCTTGGACTTCTCATAATTCTGGAAAATGGCATGGAGGAAGGATGCCTTCACAATCATCTTCATTGAGAGGTGTGAAGTCTTCATAAGGATCTTCATCTTCATCTACTTGAGACAGTGCTTCTAGTAAATGCTTGCGCATTTCAACTTTTGAAGAGGCTCCTGCTAGTTTGGATTGCAACTGTGACTTGGATAAAGGGAAATCTGAAGAGCTTGGTGCAGTTATTCTTGACTGTTGAGGATGACTGTGTAACCATGCTGTTACACCAGCTTTAGTGGCCTTGTCGAATTGCAGATTTACCCACCATTTAACTTTGAATTTTCTGAAAAATGCTGGTAATGGATGAAATTGAAATATTGAACCTATGCAATATTCCCAGCAGCAGATCCATGCTAGGAAAATTGAGCAAAAAATGTTAAAAGATTGGGAGTTTGGCTTAAATGTTCTGGTGCCATGAAATTCTGGATGAAATACTGGAATCCTTCTTGTACTGGTGCAGGGAGAATGTATAGTTTTAGATATCAGGTGGAACCTGATGTCTAAAGTCTTTTCTGTATCAGTGGTAATAGGGTTATGTATACAAATATATATATATATATATATATATATTTATCAATTTACTGAATCAATATAGCAAAAAAAATTCATATCATTCATATAAAATAATATAAATTAATACATGTTATAATAAATAATACTAATTGTAGACACCCGAATTTGGATGGGCCCTTTGTGCAAAGTAGGCAAAACTTTATAAAAAAATGGGAATGGGCCCCATGGCCCAAACCCGCAAAAATTCACATATTTTTCCAATAAATTGTTCAGGGCCCCTTCTTTCTTGGCACATGGGCTAGAAACCCACCCTCTTCTAAATAGTCTAGAGCCCCCTCTTGCTTGGCCCATTTACATGACATTTGCATAAAGTTCGAATCTTGGTAAGTTTAAATTTCGACAACCTTCAAGGTTGATAAAGATTTACAAGCAATCGAGCATTCTCTTGTTCTTTTATGAGAAATTAGCATTGCATAAACAACAAATAAGAAATTCTGGTACCAGATGGTACTCCAAGGTAGTTTTTCCTACATGCGTTGTCAAATCTTTGCAAGAAGTTCTTATGTGGAGTTTCAGTTTAAAAGGTAGTTAATGCTTAGCAAAATTCTCAAGTAAGACATCAATATATCTTCTAGTAAAATATCTTAGCCATTATCTCAATAAGGTTCCTTTAATGGACATGGACAAATTAACAAGTTAGTGTAACACATAACAACATTTCAAGCAAAAGAATCAACAAGGGAAGAGAAACCATTTGCATATTAGCTTAGATAGGAAAGGATAATACATATTTTTCAGCCATCAAGTATAGGCAAACATCATGTTTCTTAAAGAACAAATTCTATCTTTTGAAGCTACTTTATTGGACCCAGGATACAAACAAGAATCATATATATAGCCTAATCTTACAATACCAATTTTTGATTGTAGAAGCAAAAGAAAACTCATAATATCTTTAGGAGCTGTACCTCAAATACTAATGAGTCATTTTCATGAGACAAAAAGACTCCGTCGAGGGCCAAACTACAACCAAAAACAAGAAAACAAAAAGAGTAAGTGTTGCTTATAGGAAATCAGTTGTTTAGCATTCTCATATAGTTTGTTTTTGTATAAGTTGGGTATATGGATTTATGCAATCTATTAACGTAAAAGAAAATAGATAAAAATGAAAGGTAAGAACCTCGTCAGGAATCGATTTCAAATTCTCATTTATGTATCCGACCGAAGGTGGTATTAGTGCTCTCCACTTCCTTGCAAATAACACCAAGACGTGCACGTCATTTTAGTAACTTTTCACAAATAAGGAAACAACGTATAAAACAGGAAAATCTGACTAAAAATCACATTGATTTTGACTGGTCATTTTTATGTTATATATTGGATGTGCCATTGATCCAAACTATCATCAAGTTGATTGAGCACTCTTTGGATAATGATGGAAATAAATCACACTGCATGACTTGTTACAGGATTACACTCCACCTAAAAGTTTAGCAAGCCTTGAATTTGACCACATACACTAATTGGTACATAGAGACGATTATCAAAATCATGAAATCTGTGACTGTAGAGCTTACCTCCAACCCTCATGTCAATCAGAACCTCCTTCAATCCCCTAATGATCTATTACGAAGAACACCTTATGATTAATATACCAACTAATGTGGGATTACAAGTATAAGGACACAATTTCTCAATACTGAAGTTTATAGATTCAATGGACCCAGTCCAGGTACTTACCTTCCTTATTTCACATGTATTATTATAATAATAAAGTGATATTAACAATTCTCCATTATCTTATGCTTGTTTTAATGTTAATTGGAGGCCTTTGGTAAGTACTAGAAAAGATAAATAAATTTGAACACTCAGCACCAACATATTCCACATTTTTCAATGTTTCAATAATAAGAACATAACAGAACTAACCTGATTATCATCCAAAGGAAGTACCACAGGTGTGCTTTCTCCACTAAATTGATCCACAATGCTTCAATGAAATATAATAGGCATCTCAATTTCTCTATTTACAATATAAATTGAAAGATTTGATTATTCAAAAAGCAATAAAACAAGAGCAGAACAGTACTGGAAACAAAATATCAATACCCCATATGAAAACACAAATATTATCCATGAATATTCTACCTATGAACAAAATATCCATTTGAATGCCTGCAAACATAATTAACTTCAACCAAAGTACCTTCATGACCTTCTAGGCCTTCCCTTTCAATAATATCTTCAAATAAAAATTAAGAAAGTTAGTCTAATATTGAGAGAATTATGTAACACAATAGAGTTATTTCCTTTAGTTGTATTTGGCCTAAGTTTTTGTGCAAGGAAAATTAGTTAATTGAGATAAGATTGTTTAAAATATATATATATATATATATATATATATATATATATATATATATATATATATATATATATACAAGTGTTCAGAGGCCCTAAAGAAAAGCCAAACATTTTTCAAAATAGGGGTTAGAAGTTTTAGAATGGACCTATTTTTTGTGAGGATGGTCTCCTTACCATTTTTTGTGAAGATGATCTCTATAGTAAGGAGATCATCCTCACAAAAAATCAGCTCATTCCGAAACTTCTAACCTTACTTTACAAGTTGAAGAATCATGGACCATCCGATTTTTGTAAATCACTTTTGATGGGGTTAAAAGTTTTGGAATGGGCTGATTTTTGGTGAGGATGATCTCCTCATCATAGAGATCATCCTCGCTCGCAAAAAATCATCCCATTCCGAAACTTCTAACCCCTATTTTGAAAAATGTTTGGCACTCTTTAGGGCCTCCGAACACCACCTTATATATATAGGGAGTGGTTCAGCAGCCCTAAAGTTTGCTAGACATTGTGCCAAACATTTTTCAAACATGTGTTAGAAGCTTTAGAATGAGCTGATTTTTGGAGAGGATGATCTCTATGATGAGGAGATCATCCTCACCAAAAATCAACTTATTCCAAAACTTCTAACCCCATCAAAAGTGATTTGCAAAAATTGGATGGTCCACGATTCTTCAATTTGTAAACTAGGGTTAGAAATTTCAAAATTAGCTGATTTTTGGTGAGGATGATCTCCTCGTCATAGAGATCATCCTCACAAAAAATCAGCTCATTCAAAAACTTCTAACCCATGTTTTGAAAAATGTTTGGCAAACTTTAGGGCTATTGAACCGCTCTCATATATATATATATAGGTTTGTAGAAAACATTTTGGTACTTGATTTTAGAGTTGTGGTATGATTGGTCATGAGTTTTAGGTTGTAAAACAAATCGACTTATAGAAAATTTCCCCACTTATGCTGTAAAACTAAGAGACTAATAAAGTCAACACAAACCCAATAATGATAGAAGATAAATGATAAAACCACATAAAAAAATATCTATGTCAAAAAAGAAATTTAGAGCAGTAACTACCATTCCCTTTATTATTTTTTCTAATAGATAAGAAGGGATCAAAGTATTTTTATATAAGGAAAAAAAAAAGAACAAATTCAATACTTCTCTGCAATCATTTTTTGGTACAGTATGAAGCTTTACCTTGAATCCTCACTCCATTGGGTATCTTCGGAGTCCTGGATGCTTCAAATTCCAAATACCCATAGTTCATAAGAACTGATAACCAAGTGTCAAAGAACAAGGAAAGCTTGATGTATTCATTTGTTCCTTTAATATATTTCAGGCATATAAGAGCAAAAAAACCACATACAAAACCTCACCTGATTACTTCAGGGTCCTTCATCTCTTGCATTGGAGCCACAAAAGCAGGACAACCATACAATGCCATTGCATTGAAGCGAATTTGCTATATAATTCCTTAACCCAAGCCTTTCTACATTTTCATTTATCCACACAACTGGTTAAATGCAAATGCTACAACATGGTCATCAAATTGGATATAAAAATAAGAAGACCGAAAAATATCCAATCAACATTTTCATCATTTCGAATTCCCATAATTTGTGATTGAAGGTTGACAAATTCTATCTTTTTTATGACAAAACAAGCCAAGTAATTATTATTTATATATAAGAAAAAATGAAGAATGTATATATGTAGGTATGACACTCCTAATTAATAAATTAGAATTAAAAGCTAGCTAGCAGATGAAGATGAGAATGAGATACATAGATCATCAGTGAGTATATAGTAATTAATTAAAGAGTAGTTATACCTTATTGAAGAACTTGTTATACAATCGCAAGAGCTCGATAACAAAGCATAATCAAAACAAATTTATCACTATGAATGACTTCCTCATTGAAGAAGTCTGAGTAGCACGCTCTACTCTTCTCTTCCAAAATTTTCACGACCGTGAAAAGCGTCTCTGCTTTCATGTGATTAGGTTCTGTTGCAGCTTCCTCTTTCAGAAGAGCAGCAACAATAGTAGTAGTGGTACTAGTGTTGTGTTGCTGTTGATTATTATTATTATTATGCTTCAACTCTTTTTAACTTGCTTGGAATAATCTTTTTTATCTTTTGGATCTTTGAACCTCTAGCCATGTATATATCTCTCCTATCTTCTTAATTAATTCTTCTTTTTGGCATCCCAAATCCTCAAACAACACATATAAATAATACAATTAAGGAAGCTTAATGTATTCATTTGTTCCTTTAATCGACTTGAGACTTCCAACAGTTAAAAAACCACATATTAGATCTCACCTGATTACTTTAGGATCCTTCAACCTTGGCTTTGGAGCCACAAGAGCAGGACGAACATACAATACCATTGCATTGAATCACATAAACTGTAAAATTAGCCTACTCGATAATCCGCAGATTTTCATTGAAGTAGATTTGCCATCCAATTCCTTAACCCGAGCCTTTCCCGCATTTTCGCCCATTGACACAATTGATTATATTACATGCAAATGCCACAACATAATCATCAAATTGAATATTTAAACAAAAGAAAAGAATAGTGCACATTCTCATAATTTATGATTCAATTCTTGAGGTCAACAATTCTTCGTTCAATTGCAATTGCAAATCCTCTTTGTATTTCACTATTATGTGGAAATGTCATTGAGTATAGGAATGTTAGTAAAACTTTAACCGTTAATTGCTTTTTCACACTTTCATGCATGTTCGTCATTATTCAAGTCGTCTATGGCCAAGCGATCAAATGTACAACTTTTCAACGCTCCAAAAACATGCCCTCATTAACAGGGGAGGGACTAGGATTTTCTTGTAGTGGGGGCAGACTATGGTTAGTTGTATAGTTGAAGAACTTGAAGATAAATGATTTTAGGGAGAAGAGTTTTAAGTTTAGAAGTTGAAAAAAAGGATATTTAGGTCATTTCCAATGTCATCAACAACAAAAAATTGAAGAGGGAAGGGGCAAAAATTGGAGGGAGGTGAGGGTGTGGGGGTAAATGGGGAGAGGGGTGAGGGAGTGGGGACAAATTGGGCATGTAAGTGTTGAAAGTATAGAGGTGTGCCCCCGCTGCTCCTTATTAGCTCCACCCCTGCTCGTTAATAAAGCTTCGCCGAGTCAATTCGGTTACAGAGTTGACTCAACCTATCGAAGTGACTCACTGACCGAGTCGGTTCAGTACACTGAGTTGACTCGCCAAACGAGTTGACTCAGTATCGAGTTGACCCAGGTCATTGAGTCAACTCAGAAACTGAGTTAACTCAACACTAACGAGTTGACTCGGTCAAACGAGTTGACTCAATACTCGAGTTACACCCAGTGCATCGACTCAACTCAGTTCTGAGTTGACTCGATACAGCGAGTTGACTCGGTCAAACGAGTTGACTCAGTATTCGAGTTGACCCATCCAGTAAGTCGACTCAGTGACCGAGTTGGCTCAGTCCACTTAGGTGCGTTTAGAATTTTGGAAGAGTTGATGTTCAAAAAACAAAAAAATGCAGTTTTTTCCATGTCGATCCCACCCCAAAATTCGCCAACAAGTTTGTAAGAGTGAAATTGGATCGATGATTTACCAGGAAGCAATCACAAAGGCTTAAACCTTGGATGTTGTTGGGATGATTAGGGTTTTCATCAGTGGACATCTCAATTCTAAGACTACTGTCATGATCAACATACCCAGCAAATTCAGGTCCTCTCTCTCTCTTTCTCTCTGTCTCTTAAATGTTCTAAAATTTTATTTTATATATTTCAATTATTTACGCCTTTGTGATTACTGTCTTTCTATATTGGATTTTCTTTGTTTGAGAGTCCATTTTTGTTTCTACTTTTGATGGAACAACTTTGTTCAGATGCTTGTCTTGCAACTATTAGGATAGTTGAGAATATGTCTTACAAATCATAAAAACAGAAATTTAGCAAATATTAAAGGACACTGATTCTTAGTTCTAGATTGAAAGGCAAACAAAAGATTTTCCCAATTCTTTGTTTCCGTTAGAAAGCAAAAAAAAATTAAAAATGTAAGCTATCAGTATTCAAACTCACATGAGAGAGTTACGGCATTTTCATAGATCTTAGCAGGGTAACTTCACATAGATGGGAGTTTTTGAGAAGTTTTTGGCAAAAAACTCTTACCAGACTGCATCAAAGAGGATGAATCGGTTAAAAGAATTACTATCGTCAAAATTTATAACATCTTGGAAGAGATGATAGAATTAATGAGGAAGAAAAGGTCAGGAAATCATTCTTGAAAACAAACAAATAAAAAATGATCGAAAATTCTCTTAATTTTATTCAAGTCATCTATAAACATCAATTACACATTTTGTTTTGGTACGTAAGCTAGACTCAAAGAGAAGTAATCGAAGAAAATATAGAGGGACAAGAAGAAAACAATGCAATACTTAAATCAAAACCCTAGTTCTATTGTATTAATTCAATTTTACGGTGTAGCAATTGATCCCTAGACCATAGATTTCATTTTCTAGATTTTTAATATCCAGACGGGATTGACTCAGTTGAGCTTCCGCAATAACATGCAAGTTTTTTAGGATTTTATTGGTTGAGATTAGGACACTTCAGTTCTCATCTCAACCACGTTTTGGACATATTTCAGGCGAGTATATCTTTCAATTTCATTTTGAAAAACTTATAATTATGATTTCACTTTGATTTTTTTAGAATTAAATCCTAATTTCAGTTCAATCATTTTTTTCAGTCGGTCTTGATTTTTACTTGCCTCCCTCTCGCTTTGGTTCAAGTCTTTTGTGAAGATTCCCAATTGGATTATAGATTAACCAAGTAAGTAATTCATTGGATTTAGACTAGTTTTGTTTTTATTTATGAACTTGTTTTACTCAGTTTGATAACCTTCAAAAAAGCAACCATGATCACCTTCAAGGTTAGATTCTCAATTAAATAAGCTTATGCCTTTTTATCATAATTGATGCTTATTTTTTAGGTTCCCTGGATCTTCATATCTTATTTTTTTTACATCAAATAGTTTTTCTCTAACAATACTTTGATCCTCTGTTTGGTTTTGAGTTTTAAATAAGTACCCACCTCCCTTATAGCCTTCCAAAGTCATCCATTAACTTTCCTGCATCCTCCAGCTTTCTTCCAATTATATCAAAACCTCTATTACCTGCAAGTTTGGCCTTGTTATACTCTACCTCCATTGAAATGGGGTGGGGATCTCTCTCTTCTTGCTAAAACCTTCTTTGCAGTAGAAGCATGAATTCCTATTAGGAATTAGGAGATAATATTACCCCAAGTTCGTACATTACATAAATTTCAACTAAATTAGGACTTGTAAATTGTGTAGCTATGGTTTAGGTCACTTTTTTTCACTCCTAGATGAGGACACAAACAACCAAACAATGACCTAGAAAAGACACATTGACCATGAAGTTTTGGTCACTTTTTGTGCAATAGTTTTCCATATGTTGAATTGCTAACTAGGGTCCTTATTGCCACCTCAAAAATCAAAGTGTACTCTAGTTAATGTAATCATGTTACTGTCTCAAGGGGTGGACCTAATTAGTATTCTGAACATCAAGCCATGGCTCTTTCAGTATTTCTTAAATTGAACGTAATCAGGCCTAGTTTTGGGTAATTGAAGCCGATAGACAAGGTAAGGATGTGGTCCACTTGGTTTACTAGATTAGCCTCCTTAGCTCAAGATTGATGATTCTGTTTCTATATGTTTCCTATGTCATTCTTGGTTGTGAACATAATTAACGTTTTGGAATCATTTGTGAGTTGCATTGGGAGAAATTACATGTACACATTGATTCACACAACTTCCCCACTACTGCTGGCTTGGCTTCTTCTGCTGCTGGTTTTGCTTGTTATTTAAGTGATGTAGTGCTTCTTTCATCATAGAGCCATTTGTCTAACAATTACTTACAATACTGCTATTTTGCAGTTTATTCCCTTGCAAAACTAATGAATGTTAAAGAAGAAGTGGATACACTTTCTGCTATTGCAAGGTAAGTCTTTGCATATCCATGTGTTCTTACTTTTCTCCAGCTATATCCATAGTTTTTAGTGCTGATATGTATATATATGACTTATGTGTATATTTGTGCATGCACATATATGATAATTATAAGTTTTTGTTCTTAAATTCATTTGTCATGTAAGAATCCCCACAAGTCTCTCTTTCCTTAATTTTTGATTGTTATGTAGTCAATAGAATCGCATCCCTTTATCAGTATATACAAGTGAAAAGTTGGCACTTGGTGGTAGTAATGCTGAATAAATCCTGTTCCTTCATTTAATTATGTCGAAAGCCCTGTCTTAGTATCTCATGAACATGATTTACAAGTTGCAGATACAGCTTCTTGTCTCTGAAATTTTGTGTGTAGTAAGGGATCCTCCAATATATGTTATCATTAAAGTGTTATTATACCTGTCTGCTCTTACATAGTTCCAATTTTGTTCTCTTATAAAAATCCTTTTTACTTATTCTATTTTTCTATCTTATTATGGCATGGAGTGATCTTTCCTTCAACAACTTCTCAGTGGGAAGTTCAGGGGCACCTAGTTGGGTTTTTCTTTCAAGGCCGCTGACCACATAAAGAATGGGCCCCAAATTGCCATATGTAGGAGTCTATTAGGTTATATCTGAGAAAGAATTTGTTATTGATCATGTATTTAATGAGTAATATGTGGGAATGGCTATTGAAATAGTTGTAATATACGGGCTTCAACAGAGGCTATATCGTGTTGGTATTGATAACCTTCTTGTGCTACTCATTGGTGGGATCCCAATTGCAATGCTGACTGTCCTTTCTGTTACCATGTCTATTGGTTCGCACCGTTTATCTCAACAGGTTTGAAATCATGCTCATAATACTGAAATTTCATAATCTCCTAAGAAGGATTGAGCCCATTTATGTTAAGGATTGTGAATTAATCTTCATCCACATTCTTTATAGGGTTCCATAACAAAAAGAATGACTGCTATTGAGGAAATGGCTGGCATGGATGTGCTATGCAGGCACATTTACTGTTAACAAGCTCACGGTGGACAAAAATATGATCGAGGTGATACTTTTGGTCTCTCTGAATTGCTTTTACTATGAATTCCATACCCTCACATTTCAGTAGATAGCTTTGCATATAGAATTAAATATTTAGGGCTTGTTTGGTGACAATTTCATTGCACGAAGAAGGTATAGCCCTGATCAAGTTTGTTTCTTGAGTTCACTAGACAAGCTTTCTTTCAGAAAATGTTTACATGCATAATTGCATTAGAACTTATGTTGCCACAGGTTTTCGCAAAAGGTGCTGACAAGGATATGGTTGTACTGATGCTATTGATACTGCCATTGTCTTGATGTTGGGAGATCCTAAAGAGGTATTGGATTTAATTTATTGAACATCATCAAGCAATATGTATTTGTAGATTTTTTTTTTTTTCATTTTTTAACAAATTTTGTTAATGCTGAAAGATCCTTGTCCAACATTCTTGTCGACTCATTTGCTTATGTTTGAACCCAACTTCTATCATATTTTACTTTTATCCTTCTATGCATTCTAATTTGTGCATAATACATAATCCTTCTGTTAGACTTGCTCCATATTTGTCCATCTCCACAGAACTACATGGACCTCTTTGTCATCTTTAATGCTTGGATAGAATTTTGTACGTTTATTTATTTATTTCTGATTGGTAAGCTTGTTTTTAATGAGATTAGTAACTCAGTGATAGTGGGAATTGTACCCAGGTCTATGGTGTCATCACCCATAGACTTTACCAAGTAAGCCCTCTGGCAAAGTCTATGGGTGGTTTTATTGTGACCATTTAAAAGTGCAATTCAAACCAAGCATTTGAGTTTGATTTCATTAATTCTTTATAATTCATTTGTATTGGTAAAGTCTTCAATAAAAGCGAGTGTGCGATTTCACTTGTGGCTGCTGCACTTATTGTTCTAACTCCAGACCAAGATAAAGAAGCCAGTTCAAAGCTATTGCCGATCAGTTTTAGCGGACTATCGAAAGTGATCAACTTTCATCATTATACCATGAAAGTGCAGTTTTTGTGTTTGTAAAGGTGACAAAGATTTGATAGATGACTTGGATAACTTGAGAATAGGTGAACTTGGTCACATAGATTTGTTAGAATCAGACTACCTGCGAAGATAGATATGTTTTTCTCTATCTTTCCCCATTTGTCATTGGGAGAAGGGTCACTTGGCTTGCTAACTAGCCTTCTCGTCAAGTTCTCATCCTGTTGTTCCTCTGCAGGTGGATGAGGTGAAGGGGTACAATGTGGTTTGTGTGGTAAAAAATTCTGCTACACTGGCTGGGTCATTTTTCACTATGCATGTCTCTCAAATTCACATTGATCTGCTAACCCTGACTGACAAATTACAGTAATTATAATATCGTAAAAGTAATTATACGAATAGTAATGAGAAACTTAAAACGGCTATAACTTTTTTATCAGAGCGTCCAATAGACTATTGTAACATATGAATTTGGGATAGAATCGAATTTCCCGTCCAACTAAATAACATAGCGGTTCTACCCCTTCAAATCATCCGGAATCGCATTCAGAAGTCATTTACTTATTTTTTTAGCTTTGTTTGTTGTTTTAAGGTAACTTTTGATACAAGTGTCCAATTTCCTATTATTATACATGAATTTGGGGTAGAATCTAATCTCCCACTCATACATATTTTCTTCATTTAAATGTAACATTTGATCTGGATGTCCATTTGCTTATATATGCATTTGAGGTAAGATCAAATTTCCCACTCATTGGAAATGATGTACCTATCTTATGACACTTGAATCATTCAGAATATTATCTTCCTTTTTTTCTTTTCTCTTTTTATAACTTTATCATGTTTTAAGATTAATTTTGTAATTTCGCATGAGAATATTTTCTTTATTAATTAAGATCTGACAGTAGTATGCAATAATAGTCAAATTTGCTACCAAGAATGAACCAATGACTGCTGGTGGTGTGTAGTGAAGGATCGTGAATATTCATGTCAACCCAATCACGACTTATAAATTTACAAATTATTGGTCTCAGTGGGTCGAAATCGAATTCAACTAGATAAACCAGAGAGAGAAAAAGTATCAAATTCACTCAAAGGGTGATTGGGTTGTAATTGAATAATAAAAAATCCAAATTACCTCATCAATTAAAGAACTAAGCTTTTATTGTACTCTAGAAATTTTGTGCATAATCCATTGTCTACTCACGGACATAGTTACTAAAAGTCATTGACTTTTTCAAAAAAAATCATGTTTAAATCACAATTTTAAAGACTGACAATTAAATCAAGATTTTTTGAAAAAAATCGTGATTTAAATACAAAAAATGTGATTTTTTTTTTTCTTCTTTTCTAAGTAAGCTATTTTAAAAGATTTTTTTCAAAGGCCATTTATTCTTACGATTTAATGTAGGGTTTGATGATATAAATGATAATACCACTTAGTAGAACAAAAAAACATTATCTTAATATTATTTCGAGTTTTTCTCGACTTATTCCCTTGTCAACTTATTCCTAAACTTGACTTGGTGAGTATGCTCATGGATACAACTTAAATATCGAATAAAATCTATTTTAAATAAATTGCAATTGTCCTAGTCTTAAATTTCTATCAGTTTCCTCTTCATAATCTTCCCATATTTGAATTAAGATATTTTAAAATTTCAAAGATGTCACAAGTTCTCTCTTGTGATCCAAACATGATGGAGAGAAAATGAGTTTCTCTTCTAAAAATCCAAACATCGGGTAAGGGATTAGAAGTGCATTTTAAAACTTAAGAGCTTTGGTTGAATGTTTGATAAAACAATAAAAACTCCCACTCTTTACAACAATCTTGTGTCGAATCCTAACCATACGTCATCTTGTCTAAGTATCGCCCAACAAGTCAACAATGAGACGGATGGAGATGAGATTTCAAAAACAACGTTCATTTTTTCTCATTGTTGAGACATTTCGGAAAACTCATCCGGGACGAGTCGGTCCCGTTCACAGTCGAGACGAGACGAGACGTCACAACAAGTTTTAAAACCATGATTCTAACCCACCCAAAAACACTAGAGCCTATTTGGATTGACTTCTTAAAGTACTTCTGGCTTCAACAGGGAGCCAGAAGCACTATATGGATCATTTGGACGAATAAGTACTTTGAAAAATAATTTTTCAAAAAAGTAAAATTAATACTTCTACGAGAAATACCGAGAACAGTGCTTCTCAAATCTGTTTTTGCGGGGAGCCAATTTGTCCATCAATTAATAAGGTGCGGTTCCAAAACTACCATCATGAAAATTAGAAATTACCCCGTATATCACGATTCACTTCGTCAAAACAAATCCCTCTTATACTGTAAACCCTCATCTTCCACGCGAAACCCTCAACGGAAGTTCTGCCGAGACCCTCTCCTCTCTACGACGAAAGCCTCTCCTCCATCAGGCGACTACGACGACAGTCTCTTCGACCTCTCTGAGTCAGTTCGGCAAACCATCCCTGTTTTTTTCGTTTTGTAAACCTTCGTTGTTCACTTTAAATCCTTGACAGAAGTTTTGTCGAAACCCTCTCCTACCTACGACGAAAACATATCTTCCCTTAGGCGAGTACGGCGACGACGTCTCCGATGATTGCAGCGGCGATTTCATCCTCTCCTCATAGGTAAGTTGATCGGCTCACACTCATTTGATGTTCTCTTATCTTCTCATATCTTTTAAGGCAAAGAGGAATTTCTGTATTTGATAATTTGGGGAATTTCTATGTTTGATAATTTTGTTACAAAATCGACTGATTATACAAAATCGATCGAATAAAAATATAGTTCGTATTTTCGAACATAGGAATTTCTGTGTTTGATAATTTGGGGAATTTCTGTGTAGATGAGGTGGTGAATTTAGTCTTAAGTTGATGACACAAGGAATCTTTAGATTTCAATCAAGTTGTTTCCAACCAAAAGGCATACAAAACAAACACAATCTTATGCCTTACAATAAAACTTCACAAAGAAGAAAAAGCTTTACTGAACAAGCACAAAACAATGTTTCCATGAAAGAAGACCATGAGAAGGTATGTGAAAACTTTAATGGTAAAATGATAAATATCATTATATTTACGTTTGTAAAATATTGTCCCTACAGACCTCCAAATATAGCTTTTCCTCTGTTAAGTAGTTCTAAAATAGGAAGTAATAGTTGCACAATTAACATACATGAGAAAGATGTAACATAAACAAAATGAGTAAACAAATCACACTATGCATCAACCTGCATGAAAACAACAAATAAAAAAACAATGTGCGTGCATATTGCAAAAAAAACTTCCATGAAAAACCTACAATGTTTGTTGTATACCTATATGGAGCAAAATTTATGTGCAATTACCTTATTTCCATCCCTCAAAATCAAAAAGTTACGAGAGGTAGAAACCAAGAGTGATCTCAACGTACAATCCCTCTTGATTGTCTCTACTTCTTTCAATTCTTTGATTCTTTCTGGCGTAAATGGGTATGCATCTACTCCATATTCTCGTATGATTTTTCGTGCAGTAGCAACGTCTCCATGTTCTCTTACGAATATTTCTTCAACACCAAACAAAACCTTCCCATTTTGATTGATGATCAGAAACTATGGTGCCGCATTTGGCACTTTGAAAATTTCTTTCAAGCGGTTACGTGTCTCCAAATCAGGGAATGGGATTGCTAGCCATGGCATTTCAGAGAAGAACTCATTGTTTGACGCCTGATCTGTATCACCAGAGACAAAGATCATTTCTAGATCTTTATTTGTGGAGAGCTCATTATAAATACCGATTATGTTTGGGATGCTCCAACGACATGGACCCCATCATAAATCTGAGAAATATAATATAATGATTTTGCCACTCAAATCAGAGATTTTCAGCTGCACATTTAGTAAAATTAATGAGATTAGTTTCTTTTGATTGATTCAGATTTTATATTGTGCTCAATTCGATCTACACAGATAAAATTATAAATATATAACAGATTTGTATGGGTGTTGACGTTGGTTTGTTTTTTTTTTTTTCCGAAACATGAGATAAAAATTCATAATTTTAATTTTAAAAGTAGAAATTCATATTTTATGATCTCCTCATGTTGTTTAATGGCGTGTGTGGCCACTAAGAAGACAATTCTAATTAAACAAGTAGTGTTGACAATAAACAGTAATCCTTGACAAGTAAATCCTCTTTAAAAGTTGAGAAAAATACACATAAAATCAAAATGCAATCTCAGTTGCAGACCTGCAAGACTATGGAGCAGCTCAACCCTCTTCTGGCTCGCTTCCTTGTGACAGGACTCCTTCGCCGATCCCTACTTCTATGTAAACTCGTCCGCTTTCTAGCTCTCTCTCAAAACACACCATTCCTCCTGTATGCCAACAATCTTCTCGTACAACTTCTCCCCACTTCCTCCTCCTCTACCAACACTTTTCTCTATAATACCCTCATCAAGGGTTACTCTCGGAGCCAATTTCCCCAACAAGGACTCGTCACCTACTCCAAAATGCTCCACAATTCCTCCAAACCCGACAATTTCACTTTCCCTTTTGTAACCAAGGCAGCATCTGCATCTCCTCATTCTGTGCGAGTGCAGGAAGGAAAGCAGGTCCATGCTCAGATCCTTAATTACGGCTTCCAATCCAATGTATTTGTTGTTAATACTTTGCTCAACATGTACGCCACCTTTGAGGACATGGAATCTGCCCAAAAACTGTTCGACCTAAGTCCCACCATCTTAGACATTATATCATGGAACACTCTCATTGATGGGTATGTTAAATCTGGGGCAGTGGGTCTGGCACGGAAGTTTTTCGATAAAATGCCCGAACGAAATGACATCTCTTGGACTTCAATAATTTCTGGGTATGCTAAGAATGGTGAATTGGATGTTGCCCAATCCCTTTTTGATAAAATGCGTGTTTGTAGTAGAAATAGCGTGACTTGGAATTCAATGATTTCGGGGTTTGCGAAAAACGGGCTTCTATTGGTTGCACGCAAGCTATTTGATGAGATGCCTTGTAGAAATGTAGTCTCTTGGAATTCCATGATTTCTGCTTATGCACAAAGTGGGGAACTTGAGCTAGCACGCTCTCTGTTTGATGAGATGCCGGAGAGAGATGTCTTTTCTTGGAGTTGTATGATTTCCGGCTATGCACAAAACAATCGTGGTATGGATGCTCTGAAACTGTTTAAAGAAGAGATGCTGACCAAGAGTAATACTAGACCAAATGAGGTTACATTGGTGAGCTTGCTTTCAGCCTGTGGTCATCTAGCAACACTGGATCAAGGGAAGTGGATCCATGCTTATATAGAAAGGAATGGGATGAGATTGAACGATAACCTTGGGGCTGCCTTGATTGATATGTATGCGAAATGTGGATGCATCGAGGCTGCAGTTGAAATCTTCTGGAAGTTAGATCACAGAAACGTCTCCACCTGGAATGCTCTGATTACAGGTTTGGCCATTAATGGGGATGCTCATAGAGCACTTGAAGCTTTTGCAGAGATGCAGAGATCTGAGGAGACGAAGCCCAATGGTATCACTTTTTTGGGGGTGTTAATGGCATGCTGTCATGGAGGGTTGGTGGAGGAGGGGCGTCGACTCTTTGACAGCATGATGAAGAGTTATGGAGTTGAGTTAGAAATGAAGCATTACGGGTGTATGATTGATCTATTGGGCCGAGCTGGGTTTCTAGAAGAAGCCGAAGAGGTTGTTAGAAGGATGCCAATGGAGGCGGATGTAATGATATTGGGGGCTTTGCTTGGTGCTTGCAGAATTCATGGAAATGATCAAGATGCAGATAGAGTGCGTAGGGACTTCCTTCAACTCAAGTCCCGTGAAGCTGGATGCCATGTTCTTCTCTCAAATATTTATGCTGCCGCTGGTAGGTGGGGCGATGCTTCTCACATGAGAAGTATATTAAAGATCAATCAGATTAAAAAGGAGGCTGGATCGAGTTCTGTCCTTAAGGTTGACAAATTCATGGTTGGGCTGGGAGATGAAATTTGACAACTGAGTGAGATATTATTCCCTGCTTACTTCAAATGCTGCTGTATGGGATTTGAAGAAAAAGAAGATAGAAGGATGGATGCTTGGTGAATTTGTCAGTGTGGATTTTCCATGACAAGCTCTGTTGTAGGTATTTCTACAGATATCCGTCAACATCAACTGGATCTTGAATTGGATAGATATGTCCACCCACCCATGATTGCAAAAGGTGCCTAGAAGCACAAGATATATGCACACACGTGCTTTTGGTACCATCACTGATAAGTTATGCGTCCAAGTCCGACCTATCTTTTAGCCTCCGACATGCTCGCATTGGGTCATTATTTCAAGCCAAATTGAGCCATGATTTAGTTTTTTTTTTTTTTTTTTGAAAGATGAAAGAGATAGAGGGGGGAGGGGAGGGGAGGGGAGGGGGGGGGGGGGGGGGGGTTGAAGAGAGGCCGATAAAAGATTTACAAAGAAGAAGAAGAAGAAGAAGTAGTAATGGATGTGAAAACCGAACTGAGTAGAAAAATGATGGAAAGAGAGAAAAGAGAAGAGAGGGGTGCTATGTATTATTTATATATAAGTGTACTAGGCTAGGTGAGTTATTAAGTAGGCCATAACTTTGTAGTCCAACCCTCTACCAATCCATAGGTGAACATGAGTAAGACTATAGAAGGTAGTACTGGTATTATTTATTAACTCAGGAAATGAAAATTGGTATACATATATATACACACAGATGTAGCAAGTATTGGACTCGATTTGATTTGAAAAGTGAAATAATCATGTAAAACCATTGATCGGTTCAAGGTGTGTACATCAAGAAATCTCCTTGTACAACTTTACTATTATAATGACAGAAGGCGAAGAAAAAGGGGTTGGACACCAAAAATTTTATCCCACCAATGCCACTCATTTTTACATTTAAATTTAATATAATTAAAAATCATTTTTAATAGTACAGGGCACTTCAACCTTTTGAAAAAGATGAAGGAATCTCACAAATTAAAAAACGAGAAAAGTGGAACGACATGTCATCAATCAATTTGAAAGTATAAAAGGACACAAAAAATGTATAATACAGTAATTTCTGTGTGACCCAATATGATAAGCAACAATACAGTATGTTAACTTGCATTGATACGGTAGGGTTGGACACACGTGTTGGATGCTAACATATGCAATATCAAAGTCGTGCTAGAAAAATACATTGGATCATATTTACAGCATTTCTAGTACATGTTCGCCACTTGTACATGAAATTCGCATCATCACGACATCTTCGATTCGATGAAGTACAAACCCTAAAATAAACTTGGGAGGACCGTGTCTCCTCTCCTCGTCTCCTATGTATGCTGGTATTGGTTGGCTTTCTTCTCTTTCTCAAACAGGGAATCTATTCCAGATAGCTTTTCGTAACCATTGAAATCTATCTCCAAAATCCACCACTAACTGCCAACTGTGAACTATGGCAACAAAATCGTCATGATGATGAAACCTAACCCTACATCTGGGCTAGATATGAGTGTGAGTGCAGATTTACGAGAAGAAGAAGAAGTGAGGAATTGGGTTGAGTTGCCGCGAGATGTGATGTCTCTGATATTTATAAAGCTGGGCGCCATTGATGTCCTCATGAGTGCTCAATCGGTGTGTTGTACGTGGAGAAAGCTGTCGAAAGAGCCTCAGATCTATCGCTCTATAGATATGAGAGATCGGTGGGATTTATTTGATGGTGAGTATGACATGGTTAAGATCGCCAAGGAAGCAGTTGAAAGGAGCTCCGGTCAATTGGTCGAGTTCTCCATGGAACATTTTGGCACCGATGATCTTTTACAATACATTGCCGATAAGTAATTAACTAAACTAAGACACTCTCTCATTAATTTTTCTGAGCCCTTTATTTCGTTATTTAGGTTTATTGTTATTCTTCTTTTGTCGCTTCCTGAATGACTTGGTTTTTAAACTCTGTTTTGATGCATCAAATCTTATTTTGTGAATTAGGTCTAATCCTTACAAATAAAGATTAAGATACAATTGACAGATAATCAAGCCACACAATCCAATTAAAAGCTTTTTGAAGAATTCATGACGGACTTAATCTAGTGAACCACTGATGACTCTGACAGACTTCCAGATTAGCAGGATGTGATATTGATGGACTTCATAAACAGGTCGTGATCATCAATAGTGGCAACTTGAACCCATCCAATTATAAAATAATTGGTTGTTTTTAAATGTAAACATTCGCACTTTCTTATTCCAAGAAAGACGTGATTACAGGTGGGTATTATAATATAATTGGACGCATTATAATAGTATGTATTGTGATGCACCAAATCTTATTTTGAAGAATAGATGAAATCCTTAGAGATAAGGAATAGATACAATTGTGATTATCCAATCGGTTAGGATTTCCTACATCCTTCTCAATTTTGGTGAATGTGAGTCTTGCAGGCTACGTTAAGAGTTCAAGAGATCTGAGGCAAGGAGATCTGTTATTGTCCTTCCTTTTTCTTATGGTGGTGGAAACTTTAATCCATATGTTGAAAAGGACCACCCAGATTGGAAAATTTTCTGACTTTAAATTTAAGGAGATTGACTCTTCCCACTTACAATTTGTGAATGACATGGTCATCTTTTGGAGGACTTTGTGAAGCAAGTCAGGTTTCTTAGAGGGGTGTTAATATGCTTCAAAGCAATCTTGATTTAGTGATCAATTTAGCTAAGAGCAGAATCTTCAGGGTGGGCCCAGTGGCAAATCTTCCCCTTCTTGCAGCTTCGCTTGGTTGCAGGTAAGCTTTTTTCCCTCTTCCTATCTAGGTCTCCCACTAGTAGTAGGTTATAGAAACAAGGCAATCTGGGACTCAAAGATAGAGCAGTTAATAAAGCTAATTGGTTTGTGGAAAGGAAAATACTTTTCTGAAGGTGGGGAGGTAACACTAATCAAGATTACTTTGTCCAGCATCCTAATTTATTACCTGTCTTTGTTTTCCATGCCAAAAACCATGGAGTTGGTGATAGAGAAACTAATCAGGGATTTTCTTTGGAATGACATAAATGGTAAAGGTAAGATCCATTTGGTGAAGTGAGATTTTGGGGAAGAAAGAGGGAGTATTTGGAGAAGGGTTATTTAGGAAAAATATGTGGAGAAAAAATTTGGTTGGCAAAGTGGAGAGGCGAGAGGTTCTTATGGGTGTAGTTTGTGGAAGGGTGTGATTAAGGTAGCTCAGGATTTTAATAACGGGGTTGAGTTCAAGGTAGGGAGAGGGGACAAGGTGAGGTTTTGGGAGGCTCGTTGGTGTGGCAATTCTGCTTTATCAGCTCAATTCCCATTTCTCTATGCAGTTTCTTTGAAAAAGAACTTTTCTATGCAAGATTGTCTGATTCGCAATGGGAGCATCTATTCTTGGGATTTGGGCTTTTGGGAAAATTTTAATGATTAGGAAATAATAGAGGTGACATCTCTCATTAAGCTTCTCAATTCCTAGCATTTGGTGGAGAATGATGAGGACAAAAGAGATTGGAGCGTAAGGAAAAAAGATTTTATGTTCGCTCCTTTTACAAGGTCTTGTTACCTACTTTTGAGTTGAATTTTCCAAAGTCCGCCATTTGGTCTCCTTTAATTTCTTTGGCTAGCTTCTCTCAGGAGGATACTAACATTGGACAATCTAATCAAGCATAGTATGATTTGTTCCAATTTTTTGCATTTCTGTAAAGAAGGTGGTGAGTTGGTGGATCATTTGTTAATTCATTGTCCCTTCTCTTTCCTCTCTTCCTTGGGGTGGACTAAGAATTATTTATGGGCCATTTTCCTGCTCGCCGTTTGTTGGGGGCTTTGGAAAGAGAGGAATAAAAGGGTTTTCGAGGGAAAAGAAAATTCCACTCAAGACGTGATTTTGGAGATCTTGGGGCTTCTTTATCATTGGTGCAAATTTGAGCAAAGATTTTGAGGGTGTATCTTTTGAGGATCTTGTGTTCAAGTGGGATTCACTTTGTGCTTTGTAGTTGGGCTGGGCGGCTTTTTCACCTTTTGGCCAAGTTCCTTAAGAAATCTTCGGGTGTGAGTAGGAATAGGTGTAATTTTTTTTTTGATACTTTAAATAGGTGTAATTTATTGGTTAATAATGTTGACTAGGATCTTCTCCTAGACTGCTATTGGCTTTAATGGTAAGTACAAGCTTGCGGTGGTCTAGTTGATGATTCTTTCTAAAAAAATGCATATTGTGAATGTTTAGGAGTCCTTAAAAAGGTGGACAATCATGTTATCACTATGTTATGGTGTAATACAAGCAAAGGGTGGTGTCATTTGCCTTCCATTGGCTCAATCAATGTTATCATTGTAATATATAATAAGAAGTTTATTGCTGTCAAAGGGGAGCTCGTTGTGTGTTCCTAGTGTTTATTCTTTATGAGTGAGTTGGGGAGGCTTTCTTATGGACCTTTTTAGCAATCTATTGGCCAATCTAAGATGGAGATCTTGAACAATTTTGGGAAGAGAGTGATGATGTATGTATTGTGATAGCCCCGAGGTGCCTTGGTGAGGAGATCAATGTTATTAACATTTTCCTAAAGAAACTAATAATATTAATATCCCCACCAAGACATTTCATTGATTCCATGGATCTAAACTTTCTGGTGGGCATTTTAATGATAAGAATGCTATCACTTGGCTGAATAACTAGGATAATCATATTCTCAATGGATTTGATAGTTTTGTAGTTTCATTTGATTTGGAAGAATATTTCATTGTGTAATATCCCAGCCGATGGTTCTCAATCCTATCATTGTCTATGTTGGAAATTAGGAGTAGCAAGGTTTCGTCCATAGCTTTCGCTTCAAAAGCATATGGTTGTAGTATCAAAATGTTAATGATTGGATCGCAAATGGTGTAATCTTTCTCAAGCAATCTTTTTTCTGGAACACCTAGATGACACCTTGGTTTTTCTCGATACCTCGGGCAACCAATTAAGATTTTTGAGGGATCTTCTTACTTCTTTTGAAGTGGTATTTGGGTTGGAAATCAACTATCAGAAGTGTGAGGTGTTTTTCTTTGGAAACATTCCTTGTATTGATGTTTTGGCTGGGTTTCTAGTTTGTTTGGTAGCTTATTTTTTGTCCTCCTATGTTGAGTTTCCATTTAGTGCAGTACATGGTAGTAAATTCATTTCAGATCCAATTTTGGAGAGTGTGGGCAGAAGGTACTATCATGTAAACTATAGTATCTTTCCAAAGAATTCAAAATGAAACTTATCATGAGCACTTTTGCCAGTATTTCGGTATTCTTCCTTTCACTGTTCACTATATGCCTACATGGTTGAGATTAAGCTTGACACATTGTTTTAAGATTTTCTATGGCATGATGAAGATAGTAAAAGAAAGTTTTACCTTGTCAACTGGAAGAACATTGTTTATTGAAAAACAATTTGGGTTTGTCAACCATATGCTTATTCATTGTTCTTTCTCCCGGGCTATTTGGATGTTCTTTTTATCTCGTTTCCAAGTGTATTGGGTTTTTCCTCTCTTTTTTTTGCCCTTTTAGAAGGGTGGAGGTTCAATAGCTTTTATTCTAGAAAGAGGCATATCTGGACTATCCTTCCCGCCGCCATTGCTTGGGGTCTCTGGAGAGAGCGCAATAACAGGATATTTCATAACAAGGAGAGCTCGACTCACACAGTGATTTTAGAGATTATGGGGCTTCTTTTCCTTTGGTCAAAACTGAGTAGGAATTTGAGGGATTGCGCTTCCAAGATTTTGTGTTTAAGTGGGAAGCAATTTGTTGTTAATTCTCTTCCTGTTGGGAGTGTCTTTTCTTTTATTTTTGTTTATTTTGTTTTGTTTGTGGGGGCTATCTCAGCCTCCTCTTCTCTTTTCTCTATTAATAGAATTTATATTTATCAAAAAAAAAAACAATTTGGGTTTGGCTTTTGGAGGTTGGGGAAATGGTTGTGACATGTTGGATTAATCAAAACAACTTGCGGAGGAGAGTTATTAAAGAAAAGTTTGGAAAGGACTTTGAGTGAGGAGCATGTTTGTGCGAACTTTCTTCGATAGTGGGGTTTGGAGAGATATACTTAAGGTCCTCTCCATGCCTTCCACAAGAAAGTTGTTTTCTTGGTTGGGGGAGTAAATATGATTCGTTTTAGAAACAAGGGGAAATTATCAAAAAAAAATATTTAGCAAAAAAGTCACAACTTTTTTAAAATTACCAAAAGGAACTTATTTCGGCAATTTAAGGGCCACAATTTTTTAAATTTAAAAAATAAAATTTCAACCATGAGCAACAGAAAAAAAAATTTATATATAAAAAAAAATAATGTCAATAATTGCGACCGTCACTTTTTTTATTTTTATTTTTTTCTGGCACTTTTAGGAACGGTTTTCGGCTATTCCTAATGCTCCATAATATTATTATTTTTATTTTTGCAAAATATTTTTTTTATTAGGTTTTTTTTTTTTTATAATTTCCCCTTTGTTTAACCACATGTAAACAACAAAATGGCGGGATAAAATTTACATTTCAACCGTTGATCTCGACTACAAAATACGGAACGAGTCTCAATAAAGATGGACCGTTGGATTAGATTGCGTGACCGAATTTTGACCATGCAAACGTCGATGACCGGGTCTTTGTAAACCAAGGTTAAGGGGTTAGAGGAAACCGTGACTTGGATAGGAGAGAGAGAGAGAGGATAAATGATTCAAGAAAGGTCTGAAGAGGGGAAAATCTTCTGGAGCATTAAGAACATCCTAAAACCGTTCCTAAACATGCCAGAAAAAAAAAAAAGTGGCGGCTGCAATTATTGCTTTTTTCATATATAAAATAAAAAATCCGGCCCTTAAAGAGCCGAAAATTTCAATTTTATAATAATAAAAAAATTCAGCCCTTTAGGCTAAAATCTTTAATTTTTTAATTAAAAAAAAATCGGTTGTTCAATGGCCAAAATTTTAATATTTTAATTTTTTTTTTTTAATTCGGCCCTTAAAGGGTCGAAATAGGTTCTATTTGGTAATTTCCAAAAAGTTGTTACTTTTTCGTTAAATATTTTTCTTATTAGTTTTTTTTTAATATATAATTTCCCCTAGAAACAATGTCAGTGTGATGTGGTGTCTCTCATGGAGCTGCTTCTTAGTATGTTTGTTGTGTTAGATAAAAAGAAGTATATTGATTACTGAATTCATTACATGGTCAAAATCAGACATGACCTGGAATTTTGGTTTCAAAAGAAGCAATCAGTGACCAGGAGATCGGTTCCATATCTAGGTTGATCTATTGCATTTTCTCGAGAAAGATTTTTGCAGCCTTGTAGGTGGGATGGGGTTCTCTTACATAGGTTCTTTTTATCATTTCTTATCAAATGAAACCCAATTTTATTTATTTCTATAGCAATTTGGGGTCCATACATTGTTTGTTTTCTTCATTTGGGTGGCTGCTTTGAATAAAATTCTCACTATGGGTGATGTTATTCTTCAAGATTTCATTTCAACAAAATTGTGTTCCCTTTGAAAGGTTGACAAGGAATCCATTGTCACCTTCTTGTTCATTACGTACTTGCTTGCGAAATTTGGTTTCACTTTTCTTTTTTCAACATTTCCTTTTGTTTTCCTAATTCTGTCCCTTCTTTGTGTGATAGTTGGCGATGACGACGTTACATAGCCTATAACAAACCCTGCAACGGTAGGTATTCTTAAGAAAAATATTTTGATATTTAATTACCAATGAGAAGACAAGTGAAAATGCATCCATAATGGCAACATTCATAATAGGATCAAATCAAGATCCATGATTTTAGAGCGAGTGTGGCACCACCAATAAGATATACTGGGATCGAAATTACAAACATTTCATTTAGTGACAACCTATTTTGATTGCGTGAAATTTTTGTATTAGGTAGGAGGGTACTATTATTGCAAAAGAATGGTAGGTTCTTTCTTTTCATGGTTAGCTTTAATAGTCGAAAGGGGGAATGCTTCCAAACAATCCATGTGTCACTTATGTAGAAGTCAAACAAGAGAGTGCCTAACAAAGTAAACTTTTCTGGGAGATAAGTCAGCCTTTTGGACCTGTAATCTTTGTGTTCTGCTGAAGCAAGATGATCTGTGTGACTTAGGTGCCATTCTTACTCAAGTTCCTCATCTAGAGTCTCACATTCTTCTCCTGCTTTACAAAATAATTCAATTAAAATTATTTGTGATAGTCTCTTCCTTGCTCCCTTGCTCAAGTCTTCTTCTGCTCCCAGTCTTTTTTTATGCAACCACTGTTGCTATTTGGCTGCGTTGGGAGTTTCTCCCTGGAAGGCAAGTCTTGAGCGTAGTGAGGGACCCTCTGATTTTTTTAATCAGGTTGGGATATGGTCTTGGTTAGTATGATCTGAGTTGAATTCATGTTCCACGTTCGGTTCTGAATTTTTTAATCCAGATCTGAATATGGATATGCTTAGATATGACCCAAGCCGACCCATTTTATGTCCTATAGCTGGCCTACATGTTGGTTTAGTGGAAAAAAGAAAAAAGAAAGAAAGCTTGCATAAATGTTCAAGGGTCTGAATGTTGCCTAGTTTGCTACATGGCTCTCATTTACATCAAATTTAGGGTGTCTATGTTTAATTTTAGAGTCTCACATTCTTCTCCTGCTTTACAAAATAATTCAATTAAAATTATTTGCGATAGTCTCTTCCTTGCGCCCTTGCTCAAGTCTTTTCCTGCTCCCAGTCTTTGTTTATGCAACCACTGTTGCTATTTGGCAATGAGTTGGGAGTTTCTCCATGGAAGGCAAGTCTTGAGCATAGTAAGGGACGCTGATTTTTTTAATCAGGTTCGGTTATGGTCTTGGTTAGTATGATCTGGGTTGAATTCGTGTTCCAGGTTCGGTTTCTGAATTTTTTTAATCCAGGTCTAAATATGGATATGCTTAGATATGACCCGAACCAACCCATTTTATGTCCTATAGCTGGCCTACATGTGGGTGTAGTAGAAAAAAGAAAAGAAAAAGAAAGTCTGCATAAATGTTCAAGGGTCTGAATGTTGCCTTGTTAACTACATGGGTCTCCTTTACACCACATGTAGGGTGTCTATGTTTAATTATAGAGTCTCACATTCTTCTCCTAGTTCACAAAATAATTCAATTAAAATTATTTGCGATAGTCTCTTTGTTGCTCCCTTGCTGAAGTCTTCTCCTGGTCCCCGTCTTTCTTTATGCAACCACTTTTGCTATTTGGCTATGAGTTGGGAGTTTCTCCATGGAAGGCAAGTCTTGAGTGTAGTAAGGGACACTCTGATTTTTTTAATCAGGTTGGGATATGGTCTTGGTTAGTATGATCTGAGTTGAATTCATGTTCCAAGTTCGGTTTTGAATTTTTTAATCCAGATCTGACTATAGATATGCTTAGATATGACCCGAACGGATCCATTATATGTCCTATAACTGGCCTAAGTGTTGGTTTAGTAGAAAAAAGTAAAGAAAAAGGAGCTGGCATATATGTTCAAGGTCTAAATGTTGCCTAGCTAACAACATGGTCTCATTTACATCACATGTAGGGTGTCTAGTTTTAATTATGGAGTCTCACATTCTTCTCCTACTTTACAAAATAATTCAATTAAAATTATTTGCCATAGTCTCTTTCTTGCTCCCTTGGTCAAGTCTTCTCCTGCTCCCTGTCTTTCTTTATGCAATCACTGTTGCTATTTGGCTATGAGTTGGGAGTTTCTCCCTGGAAGGCAAGTCATTAGCATAGTAAGGGACACTCTAATTGTTTTAATCAGGCTCGGATATGGTCTTGGTTAGTATGATCTGAGTTGAATTCGTTTTCCAGGTTCGGTTTTGAATTTTTTAATCCAGATCTGACTATAGATATGCTTAGATATGACCCGAACAGATCCATTATATGCCCTATAGGTTTAGCAGAAAAAAGAAAAGAAAAAGAAGCTGGCATACATGTTCAAGGGTCTAAATGTTGCCTAGTTAACTTCATGGTCTCATTTACATCACATGTAGGGTGTCTATTTTTAACTATGGAGTCTCACATTCTTCTCCTACTTTACAAAATAATTCAACTAAAGTTATTTGCGATAGTCTCATTCTTACTCCCTTGGTCAAGTCTTCTCTTGCTCCCAGTCTTTCATTATGCAACCACTGTTGCTATTTGGCTATGAGTTGGGAGTTTCTCCCTGGAAGACAAGTCATTAGCGTAGTAAGGGACACTCTGATAGTTTTAATCAGGTTCAGATATGGTCTTGGTTAGTATGATCCGAGTTGAATTCGTGTTCCAGGTTAGGTTCTGAATTTTTTAATCCATATCTTATTATGGATATGCTTATATATGATCTGAACCAACCCATTTGATTTCCTATAGCTGGGCTGCATGTTGGTTCAAATCATTCCTTAAGTGGCTCACTCCTTCTGCTGAGCGAGCCATCTCGGAATCCATCATTTGGTCCAAGTCAGTTCCCTCTAAAATCTCCTTTTTTGTTTGGTTGGCCTCCCTTGGTAGGATTCTTACGATGGATAACTTGATTGTTCGGGGTTGGATCACTCCCAATTGTTGCCCTCTTTGTTTGAGAGAAGGGGAATCTATTGATCATATTTTAATACATTGCTCATTTTTTTTATAACATTTGGTCAACTTTCCTTGGTCTATTCCGTATTAATTGGGTCTTTCCTCATAAGTTCTCCTCATTGTTAGAAGAGTGGACCAGTAATATTTTTCACACCAGAAAACGGTTCCTGTGGATTATGCTACCCTTGGCTATTGTTTGGGGGATTTGGAACGAGAGAAATAACAGGTGTTCAATAGTAAGATTAGAAACTCTCATGCAAGTTTCTTGGAGATCTTGGACTATTTATAGCTTTGGTCTAAGCAGAACATAGAGTTCGTGGGGATTTCTTTTGATGACTTTGTATTTAGATGGAACTCTTTCTTGATCCCAGTCTTTCTTTATGGATTCACTGTTGCTATTTGGCTATGAGTTGGGAGTTTCTCCCTGGAAGGCAAGTCATTAGCGTAGTAAGGGACACTCTGATAGTTTTAATCAGGTTCGGATATGGTCTTGGTTAGTATGATCTGAGTTGAATTTGTGTTCCAGGTTAGGTTCTGAATTTTTTAATCCAGATCTTATTATGGATATTATTATATAAGTTGAAACAGAGTAAAAACTTAATTAAGATTAATTAGCCCTAATTGGGCTATGTAAATATTACATAAGATAACTAAGTAGTGAAAAGACTAAAATAACCCTATAGGTTTATTTAACACTCCCCCTCAAGTTGGTGCGTGGATATCAACAATGCCCAACTTGGACAAGACATCTTCAAAGGCGGTTTTACTAACACCTTTAGTAAGAACATCAGCAAGTTGTTGAGAGGTAGGAACAAAAGGAGTACAAATCTGTCCAGAAACTATCTGTTCTCTAATGAAATGACGATCAACTTCTATGTGCTTCGTTCTGTCATGCTGAACCGGATTTGCAGCTATGTTAATAGCTGATTTATTATCGCAATATAGTAAGAAGGGGACCGGCACAGGAAGACATAAATCAGCTAGTAAGATTTTGAGCCACAATAACTCGCATACTCCAAGTGCCATGGCTCTGTATTCTGACTCAGCACTCGACCGAGAAACCACATCCTGCTTCTTACTACGCCAAGTTACCAAGTTACCACCGACTTTAGTACAATACCCAGAAGTAGACCGCCTATCAGTCACTGAACCAGCATAATCTGCATCTGTCCATGCCTCAATGCGAAGATGACCATGATTGTTGAATAAAATACCTCGACCAGGACATCCCTTAAGGTATCTAAGAATACGATAAACAGCAGCAAGATGAGATGTTCGAGGCGAGTGCATAAACTGACTTACAACACTAACAACATAGGCAATGTCAGGGCGAGTCATAGACAAGTAGATCAATTTTCCCACAAGACGCTGATATTGACCAATATCTGACACACACTCCCCCTCAGAATCAGCCAACCTGTGATTTTGCTCAATAGGAGTATCAGCTGGGCGAGAGCCAAGCTGACCAGAGGCGCGAAGTAAGTCAAGAACATACTTACGCTGAGAAATAAATATACCAGACTGGGACCGTGCAACCTCAATACTCAGAAAATAGCGAAGATGTCCAAGGTCTTTAATCTCAAATTGACGGCCTAAGTAAGTTTTGACCTCGGTAAGGCCATCGGCATCATCACCAGTAAGAACAATATCATCCACATACACAATCAGAGCAACAGTTTTACCGTGGGAGTGACGTAAGAACAAAGTGTGATCAGCAGAGCTCTGATGGAAACCAAACTGATGCATGGCCTTAGTGAAGCGCTCAGACCAAGCACGAGGAGACTGCTTCAGACCATAAAGAGACCGGCGAAGACGACAAACATGTGTAGGAGAAGCAGAAGGAAGAAACCCAGGAGGTTGGATCATATAGACTTCTTCCTGAAGATCACCATTGAGAAAAGCTTTCTTGACATCTAACTGAAAAAGAGGCCATCCGCGGATAGCAGCAACTGAAAGGAGAACGCGAATGGTGGTCATTTTGGCAACTGGAGCAAAAGTTTCCTGATAATCAATCCCATAAGTCTGAGCATAACCTTTGGCCACCAGACGGGCCTTATAACGAGCAATTGAACCATCCGGATTATGCTTAAGCGTGAAAACCCAGCGACAACCCACAACTTTCCGTCCAGGCGGAAGAGGCACAATTTCCCAAGTTTGAGTCTTTTCAAGAGCAGTCAACTCTTCAAGCATAGCTGCGCGCCACTCAGGATGAGCAATAGCATCTGCAACAGTAGTAGGAAGAGAAACAGCCGAAACAGAAGCAAGAAAACTCTGATAGGAGGGTGAAAGTGCAGAGGTAGATATATAATTGGAAATAGGATAAGTACACGTGCGCTTACCCTTACGAGTGGCAATAGGACGATCATCACAGGGAACAGACGGAGTATAGAAGTTATGGTAGTATCACGTGAACGTCGAGAGTAAACCTGCAATGGAGGAGAGGATGAACTGACAGAGGGTGGAGAAGGAGGAACAGGCAAGGGAAGGGGAAATAAAGAAGGAAAATGATCATCAGGGGAATCTAGAGGAAACCACTCAGATTGAATACCAACGGACCCATTATAATAAGGAGTATGCTCAAAAAAAGAAACACCGCGAGAAATGAAACGTCGTCGAGAAGGAGAATGGTAACAACGGTATCCTTTCTGGGTAGAGGAATAACCCAGAAAGATACATTTGACGGCCTTAGGGTCAAGTTTAGAACGATTTTGATCAAGAATTTGAACAAAACAGACACACCCAAAAACACGTGGAGGAAGTGGAAATACGGGACGATCTGGAGAGAGCTTAGAGAGGGGTGTGACAAACTGAAGAACACTGGAGGGGGTCCGATTAATAAGGTAAACAGCAGTAAGAACTGCATCAGCCCAATAGGATTGGGGCACGTTCATGCCAATCGAAATGGCACGGGCTAACTCTAGAATATGACGATTTTTTCTTTCTGAACGGCCGTTCTGCTGAGGGGTCTTAACATTGGACATTTGATGCTTAATGCCAGATTCTAAGCAAAGCTTCAGGACCTCACTATAGGTGTACTCAGTACCATGATCAGAACGGAAGGTCTTGATGGTACGACCAAATTGGGTGTGAACCATAGCAAGAAATTGCTTGAAAATCCCATAAACCTCACTCTTGTGTTTCATAAGATAAACCCAAGTGGTACGACTGTGATCATCAATGAACAAGACAAAATAGCGAAAACCAAGAGTGGATGTAACAGGGGAAGGACCCCACACATCAGAATGAATTAACTCAAACATAGCAGGTGTAGTAGGATTCATACTAATAGGATAAGAAGAACGCACATGTTTAGCTAATTGACAAGTTTCACAAGAAAAATCAAGCACATTGTTATTATGAAATAAATTAGGGAACATGTGTTTCAAATATCCAAATGAAATATGGCCTAAGCGTAAATGCCAACGCATTACAAGAGCCTTATTAGATAGACTACTAAAACTACTAAGCTGAATAGCAGAATGGGTGCTAGGGGAGTCGGGAACATCCAGGAGATACAATCCATTCACTTCACGTCCAGTACCAATCGTCCTCTTCGACTCCAGATCCTGAAAGACACAATGAGAGGAATAAAAGGTTACACTGCAGTTCAAGTTTTTGGTAAGATTACTAACAGACACCAGGTTAGTAGTAAGTTGAGGAACATGTAGTGTGTTAGTTAAAGATATAGAGGATGTAACAGGTAAAAGACCTTGACCAGCTATGGAAGACAAGGAACCATCAGCTAGGCGAACCTTGCGATGACCAGAGCAAACACTATAGGTTTGAAATAGAGATGACATACCGGTCATGTTATCTGAGGCACCAGAATCAATGATCCATGGTGAGGAAGTGGTGGAAACACTGTTCGCAGATGCAAAGGTACCTGAGTGAGCGAAGGTAGAAACTGGCTGAGATGAAGTCTCTATTTGATTGAAGAATTTTCTGAACTTGTCAAGCTCTGCTTGGGATAGAGATATTGAGTCTGATGTAGTAACGGAAAGAGGTGCTGAATCAGTAGTCGGCTGAGAAACTATATGAGCTGAAGATCGTTGAGACTGTTTACGTTGCTGATTAGGATGACCATGAAGTGCATAACATCGAGCCTTCACATGACCTAACTTTCCACAATGATCACACTTATGTCGTTGACGGGTAGGCATAGATCCACTGGGGGGTTGTGGAGAAGATAGACGAGTAAGCATAGCAGAGTGATCTCCCGAAGAATGAGGTAGGACAGCCGCATGACGACTCTCATCAGCCAAAACATACGAATACGCTGTTTGGAGAGACGGAAATGGATCCATACCCAATAAATGAACTCTCGCATACTCAAACTCATCCCGAAGACCAGCTAGAAACTGAAAAACCCGATTCTTATCCAGAATCGACGAATATAATGTCTCATCAAGAGGGTCCTTCCAGGCATAGGACGAGGAATAAAAAGTCAATTCTTCCCACCGAGCACGTAGCTGTGATATATAGGTAGTAACTGAAGAGTCTCCTTGTGAAAGACGAGAAATCTCACGCTCCAAGTTGAAAATTCTGACGTTGTGAGTAAATGCTCTTTGCAGAATCCCATATCTGTTTTGCTGTTGAAGAAAACATAAAGCCAGCCGCAATGTGTGGTTGCATAGAAGTAACCAGCCAAGAGCGGACCATAGAATCATTAGCAAACCAATGGGAGTAAGAACTGTCTGTCTGTGCAGGTTGTTTGTCTGCCCCTGTGAGGTAACCGATCTTCCCTTTCCCTCCAATGAACATTTCAACTGATCGTGCCCAAAGAAGATAATTAGGACCATCTAATTTTACTGTAGTAATTTGAATACCGGGGAAGTCAGTTGAGTGGGAAGAAGAACCACCCAATCCATTACTATTACCAGTGATGGAGGAGGAAGAAGTCTCAGAGGCCATCAAATAATCCGAGTACTTTAGTTGAAAGATAATTCAAGTAAGATAAGGGCACGACTCTCTAGGATAAAGTGACCGCAGCACCCTAAAGGTGACAATACACGATCAAAAATAGATAAAATTGTTGTTAGAACAGTCCCAAACAGCACCTTGCTGTAATCACAAGCCTCACGTAGGTATTCCAAATAGCCCTTACGATGATTGAAATATAGCAAATATTGACATGCTGCTGTGATACGAAGAACAGACAGCCACCTACTACAATCGCAGAGGGCAGAAAACCAGTTGTTGTGATAAGGAACAACTCAAACAGCCACCCACTTGTGTCGCACAAGGCATATCAGCCACCTGATGGTGTCGTTTGCTCAAACGATACTCCTACTGTAATCGCAGAGCTCACACAGCAGCCTCCTACCGTCGTAAGACTTGTACGATGCTGTTGTGGGTGTCTCTATACCTAAAACAGCAGATTTGAGGGTCGTAATGTTCAAACGATGCCAACATGAGTGTCGCAGGTCATCATAGGAGTGTCGCAGGTCATCACAGGTATCACTGCTTTGATCGTAAGGTTCAAACGATGCTAATACAACGTCGTTGCTACAACTACAGCCTGATCGCAGGCTTTGAATGGGTTTCAACTCCTTATCGCATCATCCCTATCGCATAAGTATCCGCAGAGAACCCCCGTAGGGGTGATATAAAAAGAAGACAAGGGTTTTAAGGTGCTGTTTTTATGTAGAGATGATCGACTGAGTTTGGTGTAGAAGAGGAAGAAGGTGAAGGTCGATGGAGCTCTGATACCAAGTTGAAACAGAGTAAAAACTTAATTAAGATTAATTAGCCCTAATTGGGCTATGTAAATATTACATAAGATAACTAAGTAGTGAAAAGACTAAAATAACCCTATAGGTTTATTTAACAATAGATGACCTGAACCGACCCATTTTATTTCCTATAGCTGGGCTACATGTTGGAGAAGACTTCTTGCATACATGTTCACAGGTCTGAATATTGCCTAGTTTGCTACATGGCTCTCATTTACATCACATGTAGGGTGTCTATGTTTAATTATAGAGTCTTACATTCTTCTCCTGGTCTACAAAATAATTCAATTAAAATTATTTGTGATAGTCTCTCCCTTGCTCCCTTGCTCCCTTGCTCCCTTGCTCAAGTCTTTTCCTGTTCCCTGTCTTTCTTTATGCAACCACTGTTGCTATTTGGGTGTGGTAAGGGACACTAATTTTTTTAATCAGGTTGGGATATGGTCTTGGTTAGTATGATCTGAGTTGAATTCGTGTGTCAGGTTCGGTTTTGAATATTTTAATCCAGATCTGACTATGGATATGCTTACATATGACCTGAGCCAACCCATTTTATGTCCTATAGCTGGCCTACATGTTGGTTTAGCAGAAAAAAGAAAAGAAAAAGAAAGCTTGCATAAATGTTCAAGGGTCTGAATGTTGCCTAGTTTGCTACGTGGCTCTCATTTACATCACATGTAGGGTGTCCATGTTTAATTATATGATATCTTTCCAAATGTTTGTGCTTGTATTTGTGGATTCCCTGCCTTTGTCGATTACAACATCATTATAACTCCATGACCTTTTTTTACAGATCTAGTATGCTGAGGTGTCTTCGACTTGTTTCTTGCGATCAAATTTATGATGACCCAATGATTGATGCGATTAAAAAAGTTCCCCTTTTGGAGGAGCTCCAATTGTGCCACTGTTCATTCTCAATAGAAGTGATAAAAGCTGTTGGCCGTTTTTGTCCCGGGCTGAAATCCTTCCAACTGAACTACCAGAGGATTAGGAGCCCTGGTTTAGTGTGTGATGAGGAGGCAATAACTATAGCAGAGAACATGCATGAACTGCGCCATCTCCATCTCTTTGGAAACAGGCTGACAGATAATGGTGTGGAGGCCATTCTTGACGGCTGTCCCCACCTTGAATCTCTTGATCTGTGGCAGTGCTTCTGTGTCAACCTGGGAGGGGGTCTGCAAAAGAGATGTGCAGATAGGATCAGAAACTTAAGGCTTCCAGATGACTCCACTCATGACTATGAGTTTGATGCTAGAATTAATGGTGGCTTTGGATCAAACTTTGGATCATTTGATGAAGATTACCCAGCTGGATTTTCTGAGATTGACTTTCTTTCTGATGACGCATATTATGAATTCTCTGAAGGAAGCTACTTGTCTGATTATGAAGATTTTGGCTTCTGAAGGGGATGGTTTGATAATTTTCTTTCCTGCTGGGATTAATTACATTTATATTTATCAGAGGAAAACCTTGATTGACAAGATTGTCACTCTGGCAGTACAAGAATGCTCTTCAAATGATTGCTGGTCAAACACTTGTGTGGCATTTCTGTCTTTCCTTACTTAAAAAGGGGCTGTTTTCTCTTGTAAGAGTTTGTATAAAGAGGTTTGTTTAAAGTATGATATTTCTCTTAAATTTAGACTTTCTTTGTTCTGTACACAATTCGTCCGTCTCCTACACTTCATCTTCTTCTCGGCTTGTAGCCCTGATAGCCGCTGGTTTTTGTATCTTCTTGGAGAATAATCTAATTTCTTGGTCCATCTCCTTACATGCAGAAATTAGGAATTACACTCCTCTGCTTCAATGATCACATTTTCGCCAAAACAAAGAAGAAAAGGTATCCATTGCCCATTCTGTTAGGGTTTGAAGGACTAGAGAGGGAATGGATTATATTCATGCAGTTACTTGGTCTGTTGGTCAAAACCCTCGTTAGCAATCTCTTCGTTTAATTTTTGAAAAATTCACGAAGTTTTCGTTTATTCTCTGGATTATTGAGCTATTCTGAATAATTCCCGGATTTTAAGTTTGAAAAGAATAAAACCTACTTTTTAACAAATTTTTATAAAACTCAGTGGAAAAAAAAAAAATTGCTACTATAACTTGTTGTATGTTGCAAAGTGTAAGTTGTGATGTGTAACACATGTCGACTTAGAAGCGGCCATGCTTCAAAATTTTGAAGGAATCCACTTTTTTACGCGACAAATGTCCTTTTTATCTTTAAAAAAATAATGACAAGGCCCTCTACATTTATTTGACATTACACCTTAATTTTTCAAATTGATGATTTGTCCCTTGACTTTGGTCTTTTTTTTAAAAAATCAATGGAACAATAACCTTAATGTCCTCATTATCACCACCATCATTATTACCATCACCATAAACATAATCATCATATGTCCGAATTTTTTAAATGAAACAGAAAATACATGTATGAAGCATATGCCACATATTTTTCATTTCTCGAATTTTAGACCGGATTTTTGCAATTCAAAATCGAATAGAACTCGAATTTTTACCATATTCCGAATTGCTAACATGAGTCAAAACCAAATAGTGTCGTTCAATCAAGATTGATACACCAATAATTTTTGGATGACAATGATGAGTTTGAATGGTTAGGACAATTTTGACATTTCAATCGTGAGAAATATCTAAAGTGGGGTTCAAATACTGATTACAAAAGAGTGATTTACTAAATGGACTATTTAGCTCACTTTTAATAGTCAATGACTAATCAGAAAGAAAAGTTAGCGTCAAGGATCACTAAGTAATTTTCCCTATAATATTTTATTAGAATTGGAAATAAGAATATTGCTGGCTCTCGGAGACCATATCAAAATGAGCATATGTTTCATGAACTTTCCAACAATATGTTGAACATCTGTTTGCTTACACTGCGTTTGGATAGAGCTTCTTGACGACTTCTGCTCTTGCGGGGAGCTAGCAAACGTTTTGATAGATTTTTGCTTTGGCGTGGAGAGGTTTTTGCTCTTGCGGGGAGAGATTTTTTGCTCTTTGTGGAGAAGCTTCAAAGACCTGCTCTTCTGCGGAGAGGTTTTTTGCTCTTGCGGGGAGTGATTGAGGTTTTGCTCTTGCACGGAGAGCTGTATCCACACAGGCCCTTAGTGTTTGAACCAAAAGGGAGACAACAAGACATAAGAGTTATTGGTCTTCGTAGGTTTCATTTCTATCGTGTAATCAACTTTTAAATACAATATATGGGTGAGTGAAAGTTTACAAAATTATTGAAAAATAAAAGGCAATACCATCATCGATTATCAAACCTTAAATCACTTCTCCTTCAAACTAAACAAGTGAGCAAATAGACAAAGAATGTCACCAATCCAATCAAGTTAATAAAAAAAATAAAAATTGTTGCCATTAATTTAACTGCATTCCTCAAAATATCACCAATCACGGTACCTCAAAATCCTTTTCCCTTCAAACTAAACAGACAAGCAAATATAGAAAATCCAATAGAGAACAAAATGAGTTTTTACTGCTTCTCAGCAATAACATTTATTGATAGTCGTAGTTGACCCGCCAAATCTTTATTCTGCATTCTTGATGGTGTTGCAAGTAGATACGGTTATCAGTGCAAAACGAAACAAGGCTGTTACTATGAGGGGCTAGGAAAACACCTGACATATCCAATTCATAAATTTTCCTCAAAGTACATAATTGTAAATGGTAACCATATAGTTGCAAAGGAGCCGCCAGTAAAATCTCACCGTCTCGTATACATAAAGCTGGAAAATATAATGAAGGGTAATCAAACAATTCATCACAGAAGATTGTGTGCATCTTGATCCAAATCTCCTGTTGCTGCTGCTGCCGCTTTATATAATCCTCCTCTAGGACCCATATCTCCATTACCCAATCCCATTTAATAAAGGATATGCATAAGCATAAATGCCCTTCCAACTCCATCAGTTGCATTGTATGAGCTTTTGATCCTTGGCACCTTCTTCCACAACATTTGATGTTTCCTCGCTCAGCATCAGCACCAGGGGGGGATGGAATCATGCGAAAATCTTCAGTTTCTGTATTGAATGACACAATGGAATCTGAACAAGGAGGGTAGACACCAAATACAGATCTATAAGCATCTTCGTCAACCACCCAATATAGAACACCATTTATGATTGTAGGGGGTGTTCTTTTTGAAAATGGAGGGTGAGAGAAGGTGGTAATTGGTCTCGAGCATTTCGTCCCCAAACTAAGTATTACGAACCCAAAGCATGCTTGCCGCCTATACATACAAAGAAGTCTATATTCCCTTGTCATTGAGTGCAAGAAAAGTCCGCATACAACATAGTCTGGACTTGGTGTAATCACAGCTACTTGTTCTGTCGTGACCGGATTACAGATAAAGAAAGTATTCTCCTTCAGAAGATTTTGGAACATAAGCAAACCGTTGTAGGAACCTAAAGGGTACAAGTACCTCTACCTTAAGCCCGCTAAGCTTAAAGTGACTTTCATTCTTGCTTCCTCAATCTTCTGAGCACCCCAATGATCATCAAAGAAACAAAATTCTATCGTACGCTCACGATCGTATTGATTGTTTATGGTTGTTGATGTCCAACAATAAGCATGAATGAGAAGGCCTGGATTCGTTCGACTGAGGTGCATTTCGACAAAAGATGGAGTCGATGTTAAGGCACGAAGTGATCTACACACACATTGACATCGGAAGACGCACTCAGCAGGGACTCTGCTAAAGATGTCAATGATGATATCATCAGGGAGAAATGTGGTATGTTTTTCTTTTTTTCCACAACACTTCTCAACTGTTGTATTTTTTTCTTTTTCTTGATAGGTAGGAACACTTGTATTTTTTTCTATTTCTTTTTCTTGATAGGCAGGAACACTTGTATTTTTTTCTTTTTCTTGATGGGCATGAACATTTGTATTTTTTCCTTTTTCTTGATAAGCAATAACAGTTGTATTTGTTTCTTTTTCTTGATGGGAAGGAACTCTTCTATTTTGTGTAAACAGTCCAAGAATGTGACCCCAGAGAATAGGAACCCAGGTCATGCATGGGGCAATTACACTCATGATACCTGCGATGAAAAAACCAAGTGATAAATAAATAAAAAAAGCAAAACATCCAACACAATGGATAAATAAAGTATCAATAAATACCCGATTACACAAACACCAATAAGATATACAAGATAAATGGATGCACAAAAGATATAATAAGGTTTTCAACCCCAAATTTCTTTGGATAATGTTTTGACGATGATCAAGAATAAATAGTGAACACATATCATGGACATAAGTATGTTCTTAAATCAATCATATTCATTGTTGACGCAATTGAGACATTAAGACAGTTTGGACTTTGGATCAGCATCTTCAGCCAAGAAAGAAACACATTTTAAGGAACTTTTCCATGTAGAAAATTTTCTAGAACAAAAAAAATAGAGATCCAAAATGATTTTTAAGCTTCTTTTTTTTTTTTCTTGGGGGGGGGGGGGGGGGGTGGTGGCGGGCGAAGTGGGTTATTCTAATAAACTAGGAACTTCAATGGGATCATTATGGATTGTATCAATTGAACTGAAACCTATGACATACAATAGTTCCAATTTAAAATGCATTGAAAAAATGAGTTTTCTTTTGGGTTCTTATATGGGTAAATCTTCAGTCCATGCATGTATATGTATGAGTGTTGTCAATGTGTACTCAGATTTAGAAAGTAAAGAAAAAAAGCCTCAAAGAAGAAAGAGGTTTTACCACTCGCTCAACCCATATGCAAATATTCGAAAGGAATAACCTCTTACCAAACCAAAGGGAAAAACAAAATCAAATCTCTTGCAAGTTCAGAAATTCAAAAGAAAGATCAGATCAGTTTGGTCTAACAACAGTATAGCATGTCACGAATCATAAACAAACAAACAATGTAATCTAACGAATCAAAGAGAAACTGAAATGGAGTCGATTGCTCAAGAAAAATAAAAATAAAGCGAACAGACAACACAGTTTTTAAGTACATTAATCAATAACGTTTAGTGGCATGTTATTAAGGTTGAACATGAACACAGCAAATGGAAACCAGTTTCTTACAAAAAATTTCAGCACCATCCATACTGCCTATTTTCATTCCATATTCATCAATATCCAAAATAAAAAGCTAACCAAGATCTGATCCTTGCCACTAGCAAAGCATGGTTTCCAATCTCGTTCGAAACAGAGATGACTCGCTCAAGTCATCTCAGTATCATTCGCCAACGGTATGGATTTACATCCTTAATTTGCAAGTGGAAAGTGAGGCAAAACAAGCCTTGTCATTGCTATCTATCTATATATAGGGTGGCATTAAGAAGTCCTAAAGAGAGCCAAACATTGTTTCAATGTATGGGTTTGGAGTTTTAGAATGGGCTGATTTTTGGTGATGATGATCTCTATGATGAGGAAACCATCATCACCAAAAATCAACTCATTCAGAAACTTCTAACCCTATCAAAAGTGGTTTACAAAAAATCAAACGGTCCACGATTCTTCAACTTGTAGAGATCATCCTCAACAAAAATCAGCTCATTCCGAAATTTCTAACCCCTATTTTGAAAAATATTATGGGAACCGTTCAAAGGCCCTAAAGATAGCCAAACATTTTTTAAAATAGGGATTAGAATTTTCAGCATGGACTATTTTTTTTGTGAGGATGATCTCTAACCAAAAATCACCTCATTCCGAAACTTCTAATCCTAGTTTACAAGTTGAAGAATCGTGGACCATCTGATTTTTATAAACCACTTTTGATGAGATTAGAAGTTTTTGAATGGGCTGATTTTTTGTGAGGATAATCTCCTCATCATAGAGATCATTCTCACAAAAAATCAGTCCATTCTGACATCTCTAACCCATATATTAAAAAAATGTTTGACACAATATTTGACTCTCTTTAGGGCCTTCGAATGCCACCATATACATATGAGAAGGCCTTGTGAATGGATACCAAAGTAGAGTCAGTCTTCCATCTTAGGCAATTGGGATTTTGTATTTTTTTAATTAAAATAATTGTTTTTTAAAATTTAAAATTTTATTATTTTCTATAATAAAAATTATAGATAATTTTATGAGTAAACATCTTCAAAATTGTGCTTGTAGAAGACAAATCTCCATGAATGAGATTATCCAATGTTAGACATGAGATGGAGTCAATGTGGACATTGACAGCTTTTGAATCCCTTAAAAAGTCGCTAATAAATAAAATAAAATAAAAACCTACTCTTTTTGTGCAGTTTCAGAACTCGTTGGCTAATCCCTCACTCCACGAACACAAAACACAGATAAAATTCATTATTACTAAATCATCAAGGAAAAAAAAAAAAAAGAGTATCAGATTCATAAATTTGGCACTGATCGAGAAATAAAATAAGAATCGTGGTAATCTGATTTACCCACGTGGCATATTCAATCGAACAGCCTGACTGATGCAGTTTTGTTTTCCGAGTAAAGCAGATTTGTCACTGTCATGTCAGTGTGTGGATTGATTTATGCCACGTGCCTCAGTCAGATTATCGCAACTCATAAAATAAATAAACAACAGTTGAAAAAGATAAAATCGTGAAAGGAAAAAGAAGAAGAACTTGACTTTGGTGATCTCAACCAGAGATGGCGGCGCAGTAGCAGTGTTAGGATTCTCTCTTTCGATTATCTATGTATTTAACTCCTTTACCATTATAGAATCAATCAATGAGAGAAGGCCGTGCTGTAAATAAATACCAAGTTTACTTGCCAAAAACGTCCCTTGTATTTATATTTAACCTTGTAATCATCATCATTGTCAATTTTTGTTAAAATTACAATTTCACGGTGTAAGTCTATAATTAGGTCTAGGATTGGGGGTGCAACTTGATTTGGATTGATTAGGTTTAGAGTCAAATCAATATCGAATTGATGAAGTCGATTCTATTATATGAAATCGAAACTAAACCAAATTGCATTAGAACTGAATCAACCCAAACCGATCTTAAATCGGTTCGATTCTATTGCTTATCAAAAATCTTCTTTAATAATTATTCTTAATAAAATAATCAATAAATATTAAAACTCACAAAAAAAATTTACCTATATATATATATATAGGTAGTGTTCAGAGGCCTTAAAAAAAGTCAAATATTGTGTCAAACATTTTTCAATGTATAGGTTAGAAATTTTAAAATGGATTGATTTTTTTTGTGAGGATAATCTATATGATAGGGAGATCATCCTAACAAAAAATCAGTCCATTCTGAAACTTCTAAACCCATCAAAATTAATTTATAAAAATTGGACATATAAACTTTTGAAAAAATAAGGGGCTACGATAGCACCGCACATGCAAATGCATGTCGGGTTTGGCCACTTAGGCTTAAGTTTAGGATGCATTTGTATGTGATGGGGTAACATGTGGGCCTTGTCTAATAAATATCTTTAAATATATATATATATATATATTGAACTAATTGTTTTGAAAAAAATATTCATTATGTGCAAATGTTAAAATTCTTCATATAGCCCTGCTTGTTTGTACCACAAATAATCGCAAACTCTAAACTTTGTGTTTAGAGATTTTTGTGTTAAGTTAATTTTACATAATTTTGCGATTGAAGTGCTTAATTGTATTCAATGCTGATTTTTGTGTTTGCTTGGTTATTCTGCAAATGCAATAAATAATAATTATAGTAATATAATAATAAATGTAATTTCAATTTCTTTGGGAAAATGTTTTTTTTTTTTTTTATACTCTTGTTTAAAGTTATAAAACATGACATTTTGCTAAGCGATAAATCAACATGGCAAACATACGCAGTTTGTACGTGACTGACGTGGTAAGAACACATAACTATAGATCTTTATCTTCGGGATACTCATTGAAAAAAGATCAACAATTTTGTGCCCTTGCCACGACAACAATAGATAGAGTATGTTTTACCATGTCGATTTATCATTAGTCAATTTTAAACAAATTAAAAGACTACAAACCAAATGTTTTAATATGAACTTAACATTTAAAAAATGATTACCACTTTAAAGTGACTAAGTCAAGCTTTAATTCACACCCAAATCATAAATTTGTTTCCATCTCAAATAGTAGGACTGAAACAAATCTAAACAAAAATGATCACTAAGTATTTTGAACTCAAATGCTACCTAATGGGAGAGTCTTATATCAATTTCATCTCAATATTTGTCAGGCCATGGAATATTCTACTGACCTCTTCTCCATGCAGTAACTTTTTCCCATTATTCTCTAATGTGATATAATATCATTAAGTCTTGCCTTCGTGTAGGTGCTTGTGCCTTGTAAAATCTTACGATGACAATGCTCACTCTCTCCATCTCTCTCTAACAAATTTTGTTTGTAGGGGCTCAGAAGGAGTTTTTGCACCCAAGCAACCACATTCCGTAAATGGTTGTAAAAGTTTTCGTTTGTGGCTAAAGATCCCTTCGTGTATATTGAGGAATCTGTTTTAGATATTTTGGGTGGACATGACACTTATACGTTTCTAATTATATTTTATGAATTTAATTTCTTATCATCTTTCCCAAATTTTAGAAATTCTCCCAATTTAATGGATGTGAATTCTAATTAGATTTTATGAATTTTATTTCTTATCATCTTTTTCTCTCAACCAACCATCCCTCTCACAATTATTTAGTTTCACAGGATCTGCTGTCTTTCCCAAATTTTAGAAATTCTCCCAATTTAATGGATGTGAATTACTTTCTCTCTCAACCTACCATCCCTCTCATAATAATTTTATGTTTAAAGTTTTAACTATATATATTATTGTAATGTCCTAAAATATTAGTTGGAAGTTGAGAAATTTTTAAATCTAAAAATTTATTCTTTTTTTTTCTCAAGATATAATAAAGTTTGTTTCAGTTGAGTGATTTGGCAATGCTTTTAAATTTAAATATCCCAAAGGTTATTTACAACATATAAAACATTTTAATCCAAATACCAAAATTCTTTTAAAATTTATCATGTAAAAGACAAACATTTATTATACAAAAACCAATATATTCTTGTTATTTCGAGTAAAAAATAAAATGAACAAGAATATTATTAAGAAGTAAATGTGGTAAAGAATGTTATTGTCCTTGTGAAGTCTTGAATGTTAGCATTCCCCATATATGATATATGTATGTGTAATAGAGATTAAAAACAAGAGTTGTCCTAGAGTGACTGTGTCAAACATTGTGGCAAGCACCAAGTTGACATAAAGGTGTCCAGAGAACAATAGATGTTTTTCCTATAGATATAATGAAAAAATCTATTGTTCTCTGGACACCTCCATGTTAGTTATGTGTCTATGCATCACTTTGGCATTTTCCTAAATATAATTGTAGAAAAAAAAATGATGATCTGACTTTGTTAGACACGACGCTAATGTTGGTAGAAAATCATAGATTTGTTTCGTGGTATAGAAAAAATATATATGGTTCTCCGCCCACTGCCACATCAGCCTAATGTTGAGCACAATGTCCAACAAAATCAATTTAAAATGACTCATAATTGTGGACTTAAAATCTACAATCATTAATTAGCCATGCAAGAGAGGTTTTACTAAATTAGTCTTGGAAGATGGAAAATAAACCCCCTAACCTTTGGTTTATATGGTTGCAGAGACAATATTTATTTTGAATTTTTTTTTTTATTTCTAAAAATTAATCATAAGAAGACGGGTTTCTTAGAGAATACTGCCAGAGTTTCTATTAGTTTTAAGGGGTCAAAACGGAGAATATTTTTTAGGATTTTTTTTTCAAAAATAATTAATCTGCAAAGCATTTTTTATTTAAAAATTAAAGAAAAATTCCAAAATTTTCGCACATAATCATATACTGATCATTAATTGGTAATTAAAAGTTCAACCTTAAGGAATTAATGTTGCCGAAAGATTTTGTTCAATCTAAATATTAAGCGGTGAACATTGATTGATTGTGGTCATTGTTTACTCATTACAGAAAAAAAAAAAAAAAAAACTTTGAAGCAACCAGCCCGCTTCAAAATTTTGAAGGAAAATCCTCTCCATTGAATTACATATGACATTTTCAAAGAGGTGTTTTCAATTATAACGGGAATGTAGGGGCATGAAATAAATTCAAAATGCCATGTCTTGTAAGAAAGATGGTTTCTTCAAAGTCATACTCCTAGTTACATGTTTCCCCAATTATTGTGCAAACAGCGGTAGCGTCCCCACGAATGAGTGGATTGATCTTTGAAATAGAAATGGGACCACTTTAGTAAAGAATAAAGCATCGCCACAAAAATTAAAATTTGGTGGCTCTATGTGTATTTTTTCGTACAAAAAGCATCTTACAAAAGTTAGGTAAAAGGGACCTTTATAGTGCAACAAAATTATAATGAGAGAAAGGTTGAATGTTTCAATTATATACATTCTCCTAAGACAAGGGAAAAATCAGTTTACTTTTATGAAAGGAAAACAAACCCAAAAAGAATACAATGATAATGAAAAAAAATAAAAATAAAAAGGTTGTGTGGAGTGGGGGGGCGGCGGGGGGATTTTTATTTTTTTCGTTTCACACAACAGCTGAAGAAATGGGCCCAAAAAAAGATTCTATGTGCTCGTTGTGGGAATGTTTTCACTAAAAGTTGGTTACCCCATCGATTATGTTTTTCTCTTACAATTAAGAGTTTCTAATTTATTAACAAATATGCTACATTTCTATATGGCTTGGAACTTGAAAGAGACTTAATTTATATGTGAGCTAGGTAGCCTTCTCCCTCCCCTACATGTTAGTTATTTTGGTCTCATAGTTGATTGGATAATTATTCTTTAGGAAAATGTTGGATTGCCTTCGTTGGACACTGTGTTCGACACCACACTAATGTATGAATGCATTAAGAACAATTGATTTTTTAACTTGTATGTCGAGAAAATAAATCTATGATTATTTGTGCATTACCACATCATCACATTGTTAAATGCAATGTGTCCAACGAAGGCAATGTAGCACAACTCCATTCTTTAACATTTCAGACATGCATTGGATGGTCAACGTTCAGTGATGTTGGACACTAGAATGATCCTTTTCATGAAATGGATATCTAAACCACTCGTTGACATTGAAATTTTACTTACATGCTCCATATATTAAAAAAAATTAGAGATATTTACGAAAAAGTGATCAACTTTTGACGAATTCACGATTCTGGCTCCTTGTTAATGTAAATTACAAAAACATGAACAATAATAAATTCAGAGGTTTTAAAGTGATTATTTCGCAGGTTTTAAAGTGACAATTTCAATTTGAACCTGCACAATGGTTATTTCGTTATGATTTTTTTTAAAAGTAAAAACGTGATTATTCACATTTTGATAATTAAAATGAAAAGTGACTGCAATCGTAAATAACTCATTTTCAACTCATGAAATAGTAATTCCCCCAAAAAATTAAATAGATTTCTCTCTCTTTTATTTTATTTTATTATGAATCAAAGTATCCAAACGTCTTAAAGCACCTAACTAATCATTGAGGTACGGGCAATCCCCTCACCACACAAGCATCAAGTAATTTCTAAGATAAAATCCTTGAGGGTTGCTCCTAAGGAGGAATTCGACTCAAAACCACCATTAAATGGATTTTTCTAACCTCAACCCATGGTTGTGGCTTCCCATCCTACAGTTGAGATAAGAGTAAAAAAATATCAATTTTCTAAAGATCAATGTTGTTCTTCAAATGATTAATTGATATAAAATTATGAAAAAGTGGTCAATTTTTAATGAACTTACGAACTATTCATATGAATTGTCAAAACGTGAACGAAAACGAATTCAAAGGTTTTTAAAGTGGCTATTTCACAGGTTTAAAGTGACAATTTTACTTTGAACTTACGACATTGTCACTTTATTCTAAATTTATTTTTTAATAAAAATGTGATTGTTCACGATTTGATAATTAAAAAAAAAGTGGTCAGGATGTAAATAATTCATTTTCAACTCACGAAATAGTAATTCACCCAAAATAATACACGTGTTCCCATAAATTTGTAGCATCTCAATCATTCGTTGGATGGAGAGGCTCAACCTTGAATTGAGGCTAAGGCTATGTTTTCCAAATTAAAGCAATAAAATTTAAAATAAAATAAGGTGGTTTAACGTTTTTTTGATATGACGTAATTGCTTTTTAATAATTTCAATTTCAATGTCTATAATTATTTAAATAAAATATGATTTCGTGATTAAGACCTCCTCATACGGGTACAATGGATTCATTTCTATAACTTTTGAAGGAGGTTGAATTACCCTGAATTTAATACACATTTCACCCAATTTGTTGTGCATCTTCAACAATATAATTCTTCGTTTAATAAAAAAAATATATATATATATATATACAGAGGTGTGCTTTACTTTGATTTTGGAACTGAAATAATGATAAAACAGAAACCAACCACTGAAAGTGAAATCTCATTGGTGTTGCGTGGAGCCCAACGATAAAAAAAAAGATTTTTGTGCACTAATGGACGAAGTCAATGTAGACACCTAAACCCGTTCCCGCCAACCCCTCCTCGTTGTCTTGAATAACAGCGACACCCCTTGTGTTTTCAAATTAATGATGTACCCCTTGACTTAAATCATCTATGAGAAACTAACAAAAATGACTTAAATGCCCTCATCTTTAACCTTTAACCTTTAACCTTCAACTTTTAAATCTTTAAGTATAACATAAGATTTTTTAAGAAGTACAAGAATGAATTTTTGAATAGAAAAAAAAAAAAAGAAATCAAGAGTTTCTACATGATACTAAAGATGGGATTGAAAAGATTAAACTTGTCTAGAAGTTAACAATTTGAACATTGAAGACTTTTAGGGTAAAGTTATTTTAACCTTAGGATTCTATCTCCTTCAACTTTCTAACCGCTCGAATAAAATAGGATTTTTGGATGAAGAAATGATGAATTTTAGGTAATAAAGCAAGGGTTTTTAGAAGGAAAATGCTAACCTCAACCCAAGGGTGAGGCTCTCCATCAACGTGACCGTTAAGATGTTAGAGATTCCTAAGAAAAAATGTATCCCTAAAGAAAAAGTGTGTGAATCCCTAAAAGATTAAAATTATTATCTAGGAATCTTCTTGTTTCCTCATATCCTCAATGTCGTGTTGATGATAAGCCTCAACCATGGGTTAAGTTTAGAAAATCATTTTCAAAATGCATTAAAAACAATGGAATGAAGATAAAGATGCATAATTTAAGAATAATTTACCCTAAAAGTTAATAGTTCCAAGATGACATATGAAAGAAATTTCAAAGGTGTTGGAGGTTGAAGATAAGAGCATTTAGATCATATTTTATTAGTCTATCGTACAGAACGTGGCCAAGGGATGTCATTAGCTTGAAAAAACAGGGGTATCTCAAATATTGACCACAATGTCTAGATCACCCTCTTTATTTAATTCATCGAACTTTCGAGGGACCCTTGCTTAGTGGTGAAAGATATGGAGATGCCCTAAGTTTTTCAAATACCAGATACTTTTTGACTTGGTCTTCCCAAAAAGAAAAATGTTGAATGGACTCACTACAACACTGTGTTCAACACTCAATTGACGTGACAATGTGCACAAAACCATTGATTTTTTCCCTTGCACTTGAGGAAATAAATATATGATTTTGTGCACACAACAACATCATTTGTGTGTCGAGCGCAATATCTTAGGGAGTTAGCTTAGAATGACTCTCCAAAAAAATAAAATGATCAAAATGTTGTCTTCATTGATTTTTTTTATTTTTTTTTTGTTTCATTTTTATTATTTCCTTTCAAAAATCATTATCATCAACCACCACAAGGCTCAAGTAATAGGGTATATATATTTTAATTTATTCAATCTGTCACCTTTAAATTATTGCAAAACTTTGATTTTTCTTCTGAAAATCCCATTTCGTCAATCTCTCCATAAAATGTATATTCTTCTTGAGTTTGAATAATTGAAAAAAATAGACATTTGAGGTTTAAAATGAAGCTAACTGATATACAATTTCTTGAAAGAATGGTTCATAGTTAGTACTTACGTAATAGTTAGTTACGGGTGATAATTAATAAACTCTTCTTATTTTAAGAAGATTTTTCCTTTCTTGTATAGCATAGAAGTAATGTTTATATAAAAAATATTGTAATCTATGTGGACAAGACAAGAACACTGGGTATATATCATTTGAGAGTTTAGATGATTCTTGATCATCTATAATAGATCATCTTCTTCCTTCTTGTTTTGTTTCTTAATTATAGCGTTTTGAGAAAAAAAAACTTCATCTTCTTTTATTCTTTGTGTGATTTAAAATGAGTAGAAAAATTAGAACACCACTCAAAGAAGATAATAAATGCAAACATTTAACTAAAAGACATCAAAAAATTACCTAGAAAACCCTTCAAAGAGAAGGGGAAAATTATAGTATGGAAGTTCGAATAATCTCTCACTACAATGAAAAGGGGGTACAAAGGTTTTCTCTAGGCAATGCTAAAGGCTACACTCATCAAGAGAAACCTCTCCCTTGGATGCCAAGCAAATGTCTTGAGTGTATATCATCGAACAATCTAAAAAATCTAATTAGATTTTTGACCACAAAATAGTGAATATGGCTTCAATCCAACTAAACAAGAAATGTGATACTTTGCTTTTGTTGGATTAGAAAACAAAGAGCACAAGTTATTGACAATAATTCACACATGCCCTATGGACTCAATTTTGACCCCCCCTAAAAGTGAAGAACTAGGATGAACTCTATCCTAATTGCAACAAATCACAACGATAAGAGAATGTATAAGAGCCAATTTGAAGAGTTAATTAATTGAAACGACATATCTTTTTTTTTTTTTTTGTTTGTTGTTGTTGTTGTAAAGAGGTGATCTTAAGGGTAGCTGGCCAGCCTTTGGTCCATCGGACTTTGCTCGACCCAAACACCAACCTTATCCACAAGACTAATTCTCATATTGCATGCACCATCCCAACCTGTCACGAGAAGTCATTAAGTAGTCACTTTTTGATGGAAGGGCATATAGAGATTCGAAGATATGACATGGGGAGCAAATCCAGTTGCTCTTTACCATCTCAGCTAACTCCTGATGGGTTGAATGACATATCTTGATTGACCACTCTTCAACATGTTTTATAACTTACCACACTTTAATCATTTCTCAACTCCTTCTTTAACAACACTTGAACCTTTTTTTGGAATTGATCCAAATATAGATTCCTCAAAGATTCTTAGCATCTTGAATACACCATCTCCTCCCTTCTTGTTTCAAAGAATTGTTATAGTAAACATTTTTACCCTAGAGATTGAGAACTTTCGTTTTAAAAAGCAAGAAATTGAAGTCGAGGGTATATCAATTATTCTATATTAGTCTCTGGTCAAGGAGCATGTCATTGGTTTAAAGAACTGAGGGGAAATATATAATTTTTGCCAAAACCAAGAGGGGTATCAACATTATTATTATTTTATATTAAAAAAAAAAAAAAGCTTTTTTTATCGTACGTAAGGGATGACGACGCTCGCCATGGTTTTGTCCATTTTCTCCAATATTTCCTATTCCACCAGTAGCGGAAAAATAAAAGGAGAACCACGGATCGGTGTAAAGATTGCCTCTTCTTCATCACACATCACTAGTGGAAAACCGGTAAATTTTTCGCTGGATATATATTTTTTTCTTCTATTTTAGACATCGATGTGTTGGGTTGTGTTTTTTACGACATCATATAGAAATCTTCACCTTTTTATTTAGAAATATCTTACGTTCTTCTTTTGATTTTTTCTCTTTTGTTGGAGTGGATCTCATCTCAGGGTTTTGTTTATTTATTTATTTAGATCTATGCTTCTCTGTTCTTGGTTGTTTAAAGTTTAAACCTTTGTTCTGTATTTTTCTTCATTCTGCTTGTTTTTTTTAAGCCTTAATTCAATATAGATTACTTTTGCAGTTTCTACTTGTATGACCATTTATGCGAAAAAAGGGAACCTTTTTTTGGTTTTATTGATTCTTGAATCGTATAGAGAATTCGTAAAAAATAGCACATTTTTTTGGGTGCTAAGATGGGAATCCAACCAGCCTTTCGTTTCCCTACATTCTTACCAAGAGATAAAAACTAATCTGTTTTTAATACGAGTTCTTTGTTGCAGGAATTGACGTGCTTGCGAATCCAACAGAGTTTTTTTCAACTCTATTAATGTGATAGATTGAGTGGATGGAGAATAATTAACTCTATTAATGTGATTTTGGTGAAAATAAATAAAAGAGTATAGTGTTTGTGAAGTGATAGAAGATGGCTTTCAAGCCGCTGGTTTGGTACTGTAAGCCTGTAGAGAATGGTGTCTGGTCGACAGAAGTGGAGAATGCTTTTGGTGCCTACACACCTTGCGGCATTGATACTCTGGTGGTTTCCATCTCTCATTTGGTTCTTATGGGTTTGTGTTTGTATCGAGTTTGGCGAATTAAGAAGGATTTCACAGTCAAGAGGTTCTGTTTGAGGTCGAATTACTACAATTACGTGTTGGGGCTTTTGGCTGCATATTGTATTGCAGAGCCATTGTTCAGGTTGGTCATGGGCATTTCAGTTTTAAATCTAGATGGACAGACTGCTTTTGCTCCATTTGAGGTGCGCTTTTCATCTTTTCCCCCATCTGTTTAATAGTCTATGTTGTGTTCTCTCATAAGACGATTTTCGTTATTGTTTTGTGATTTGATGAGCATATTATTCATGCTCTTTTCAAAGTTCAAAAGGTTCAAGATTTTTGTTTTATAAGATACCAAATTCTACTAATTTCAATTCCAAGTTTTTAATTTATTTTCTGAAAATTTGATGAAATTTCAAGATTTCACTTTGGTTTTGAGCAATTTTCTGATTTGATAATTTGGCAGGAAAAAAAAAAAATCTCTATCTTTACTGAAGAATTTTGGGTCTTCATTTTTTTTCCCCTAGAAATGAACTGATGTCTTCGTCCATTATTTCAAACAATGGGTATTATAGAAGTGAGGAGAATTGTATAAATTGACCTATTGGCTAATTGAAAATTTCACTATTTTGAATGCTCACTCACCAGAGCTCTTAATATTGATATATATGATTCAATATTTATGTAAGTTATTACTTCATCATCTTCAAAGTCTTATCCCAGAAATCTGGTGTAGGGAAAACAAATCGTATTCCTCCATTCAGACTAATCTAAAACCATGTCTTCGGTTAATCTAAGCGTGTTCCTATCCGCTCACACTACCATTATTCACATCTTTTTTGGGTCGTCTTAGCATCTTTTTAAAACCTTCAACTTGCACGTTCTGCCAACTAGGGCTGTTATTGGTCTTATTTTCAGTTGGCCAAAACCATCTCAATTGCCTTTCCCTTATTTTGTCATCTTTTTTGGTACTATTCCTACGTTTTCACGGAAGCATTTTTTTAATTATTAAACTTTTATCTTTCTTAGTTTTTCCACTTGTCCATTTCAACATTCTCATCTTGTAACCACACTTAAACTATGAACATGTTGTTTAGATCATAAATATTAGTAAGATTGAAATAAGAGAATAAAAATGTGGTTAAATTGAGAAGCTATTTAAGTCTTAATCTTATTTCCATGTGGAGCAAGTTCCTTAACCTTTTTTATTTGTCTCTTAATGTTCACTTCGGTCTTGCTGAATCTTTAGTGGATTTACTTTTTTTTTTAAATCTAGACTTATTGTGGATTTTATAAAAATTATCCTTAGATTCTTATTTTTCTAGATTGTAATACCCTTGTAATGATTAGGATTTCTGATAGAATAAATTTAAACAGTTGAACCCCATTGGTTAGTAAATTATGACTAAATTAGACTATCGAAAGGGCCATTTTTTTTGTAGTAAGAAGGTAACATGCTCTTCTGGCTTATATTTAATTAAATTTTTTATTGAATATGTAATCTCGTGAAAATGTGTGCATAACATGGTAAGCTAATCTTTAAGTGTGTTCCTTTTTCTCTACAGATATTTTCTCTACTTATTGAGGCTCTTACTTGGTGCTCTATGCTGGTCATGATTGGTGTAGAAACTAAAATCTACATCCGTGAGTTACGGTGGTATGTCCGATTTGGAATAATTTATGTTCTGGTAGGAGAGTCTGTCCTGTTCAATCTTGTTTTCTCAGTGAAAGAGTACTATAATAGGTGAGTTTTCTCATTCTTCATTCTTATTATTTTAGTTGCTGATGCTGTCTGCATACCAAAGCTGTAGTTTGTGTTTTGGTCATCTTTCTAATCTCACTTTACCACACTAAATTAGATGGGATAAAGTATTAGAAGTAATCAGAAATGGACCCTGTTATAATAGTTTGCTACTATAGCTTTAGGTATGGATTTTTTTTTTGTTTTTTGAGGGTACCTAGGATATGGAATTGGGAATCATATGTACTAGTGGTAGCTTTGACACATCCCATTTCCAATTTTTTTTTCTATGCTGAGACAATGTGATGATTCATGGCTATTTTCATACATTTGATTGAATCAATTTTTCCTAATTTTTTCTCAATGAATTAGCATTAAGAGTGTGAATCATGTATCCTAATAACTTCGGCAACTATTTTTTGATCGATAAAGATAATTTTATTGATAAAAGAAAACTAGGGGGGTCGAGGAGACCCACCCAAAATAAGTAAAAGCGACAAGACAAGGAAGGGAAGACAACAACACAGCGCGAGTAACAGATTACTCTCGTGACAAAGAACAAACCCTATCCCATCTCACTATGAAATCTTCAAAGAAGACCCCCTTAAATTCTTTATAAAGTTTGCTCCAAGAGAACATGAGCTCTAAAATAAAAAGAACTAGACCTTTCCTTGTAGATACTTTCCCCTAAAAAATGCAACGGTTGCGTTCTTTCCAAATTTCCCAACAAATTGCAAATGGGGCCAAAATAGAAAGAACTTTGACAACTATCCAACTTAATGTTTCCTTAACTCGTCACAAGTTACTACATTATCACTTTGAAAATCTGTTGTACCTAAAGTTAAAATTTGTATGGTCATGTTGCCATATTGGAATTTTCAGAGATTGCCCTGCTAGGCACATTTGGATCCCTTGACAGTTTGGTACCCATGCCACATATCAAGGTAGCAATATTTCATATTGTGCATATAATAAAATTATATTAAGGATATAAATTGAAGAGCTAAAGGCTAAACACCCAACTAAGAAGATATACAACTTTAAACCAAAAAATCCTCAAGAGAGATTCCTTAGGACTCCTTAAAGAGCTTACGTCAAAAGAATAAGAATCCCATGATCGAAACAATAGTCTCTTGCAAAGACTACTCATTGCAATCAAGGACATGACAATTCATCTCCTTCCATACCCTCCAACATATAGAAAATAGGGTTAATCTTCAAAGTTTCCTTTCCTAATTAGAGAAAACGAAGCATAACCACTTTTAGGACTGAAATAAGGAATACAAAGAAAGAGGGACGCATCCCATGTTGCTGAACGAAGATAAGAAATGTCCCCAAATCTGATTAACAACCGAGCAATGAATGAGAATATGTTCCACCGGTGGCACCACCAAAATTTTTATTCATAAAAAAATGAGAATGTGGTCCACTGACTATATGAACATTTTACAGATAAACACAAAATCCTATCTGAATGATCTGATCCATCATAAGGATTTTACCCAATATCATTGACCAAATGGGAAATAAACTTTAGAAGGGATCTTAGATGATTGTCGTAGGAAATGAATGGGGCCTAACTTGCAAGAAGAGTGGTAGAAGTATCTAACTGAGGATAACCCATTGTGATTCCCCTCCCACACTGTCCCATCATTTGCATTTTGAATCAATGGAATCGTCACAAAGGAATTGGTCAATCTGGCAATCTCATCTATTTCCCAATCATTAAAAACTCTTCGAAACCAAAATCCCACGAAATCTCCCCCTATGATCTTGACATGAAAGGAAGAAATTCACTAACATTTCTTTTGAGACAAAACACACAAGCTAGGGAACTAATCCATTAGGGGTGAATCCTCACACCACTAGTGTTCTAGATATGAACTTTGTCCCCATTTTCAATCTTGAAACGAATCCTCAAACAAAACAAAAGAAGATTTTTTAGCACCCCTTTCCAAAGCCCACTGTCAAATGAGATTTGAACATCCACACTTTCCTAACCACACTCATTCTCCTTGAACTTTGCCGTAATGATTCTCTACCACAAGCTTATTCTCTTCCATCTCAAACCTCCAAAGCTAATTATGATTGATCCCGACCTTTTAAATCCAAGACCCCCATGCTTCTTAGAAGTACAAGTCCTCTTCCAACTAACCAAATGAAACTTACTCTTTCCATCCTTTTCATGCCAAAGAAATTCTCAAAAAAGCTTGTCCAACTTTAACTCAATACTCCTAGGGATCGAAAACAAGGAGATAAAGTAGATTGGAATGCTGTCCAAAGTACTTCTCATTATCTACAATAAGATAGGTACCTTGATTGCCACTCACTAAGCCTCCTTGACACCTTCTCAATCAATGGTTCCTAGATCGCTTTACTATGATGGGTTGTCCCCAAAGGCAATCCAATATAAGAAGAAGGAGGGGCCCTTACTTGGCATCCCAAAGATTCTCCCATTAACTCTATGTTCTAAATTATGCACACCACAAATACCTTATTCTTATGGAGGTTTACTAGAAGCCTAGACATTGTGCAAAGTAGCACAAAATCCCACTAATAAACCTCAAATGCCTTTTTGACACAGCCAAGAATACAAGGGTATCATCCATGATTTGGAGATGAGACACCACCATCCCACTAGAACCAACCGGGAAACTCAATAAGTTGCCGTTCTCAATTGCCTTCGATAACATCCTTCCCAAATCTTCAACAACTACAATGAAAAGAAGCTGTGATAATAGATAACAGATCCCCTTGCCTCAAGCCCTTGAGCTCTTAAAAAAAGGAAATCCGTTCACAAAAATAGAGTAAGATGGGGATAAGACGCAATTCATAGCCCACCGAATCCACTTCTGCCAAAAACTCCATGCAAACCAAAAGGTAACTCAAGAAAATTCAACTCGCATGGTGAAGGCTTCCTCCAAGTCAATCTTGCGCATCACCCATGGAACACTAGATCTCAATTTGGAGTCGATGCATTTAGTCGCTATGAGTACCCATCCATCATTTGAGGCCCCTTAATGAACACTCTCTGAGCCAACACAATTACCCCTTGAATCACAAATTTCATTCAAGAGATAATTTTGTGAGTAGAACCATCTAAGCTGATTAGCCTTGGTTTAAACTTTCATTTGCCCCATGCTTAGCTTCTTATAGTTATTAACTTTGTAGTGAATTCAAATATAAAGATGTCTTAAGAAAAATGGTAAACACATGCATGGATGATTAAAATTAAAAAAAAAAATGGAAATACAATAGTATCAAAAAGGAAAACATAGAAGTTATTTTTCACAGATTGAACCGTTTATCAAAAAAGAAGAAAAATAATAATTCAAAGATTTGATTACATTAGTCGTATATTCATAGATTCAAACTTCAAGATACAGACCATCAAAAAGTTATATGATTTTACTTAACTAAAAGAAGTATATAATTCTATAATCTATGCATTGTGACAAGAGTCTGTCTTTGTCAAGTTCATAGTTGTCATCTATGAACTGTGAGTGCTAAGCATTCGCCATTAAAAATTGTGGAAGTGCAGTTATAGAATGGGAGAATCATCTTAAATAGAAGCTTCTTGCAACTATGGTTTTAAGGATTTTCAAGGTTAAAACTTAAAACAGGTGGTGGGATATAGGAATATACAAAATTAGAAGAAATAAAGAGCTAGTAGAAAATAAGAGCATTGGGTCCATTGGGATCGCTGGGAACACACATTAGAAATGAATTTAGGTAAAAAGCTTCTCTTTTTAGTCAATTTTTATGATGTTTGGCTGTGATGCAGTGAACAGCCTGGAAAAGATCGAGAACCCATACCATACAAATATTGCTCCACCATTCAGGATACCATAATTCTTCACAATAAACCAGTATCCTAGAACATTAAACGGCCAATAATTTAGCATAATAAGTTTCTGGTTCTTTGACAGAATTTTGGGAACTAGTTGCTTTTAACTAACTGCTGGTTTATGAGTTCCATCAAGAAAGTGAGACCAGTAAAAGAAAGCTGGAAGACTGTAGTGGGCTACTAGCAAACATAGGATAAAGGATGAATCAAGGTTTATACTGCAACATGTTTTACCAAAAATTGATTTTGCATGTTAACAAATAAAATGGGAAAGAGGATAAGCAGGGAAAACATGCACAATTCACTTCTAGTCTCAATCAGCCAACCAACCTAGTCTAGCACTTACTGGTCCACCCAAACAAAACTCTTTTTAGTTCCAATCATGATGGAGACGTCCCTAACTCTTGTTTTATCCCCTCTGAAAATTACTTTAATCACTTCCTAAATTTATAAAAGCCAACAGACAACTCTAAGTCAAACTCAAATTGGTGCGGCTTGTTTTGGATCCCATGTGGTGCCATTATGGTTCCATTGGGCAGTCTAGGGTGCCAACTTAGCTAAGCTGGAAAGGATTGTGGAGTGTTAATACCAAGACCTGCGTTCAAAACCTGTTGAACCCACTTAACACTTTTGCTGACCACTATCTCTCACTTGCCTAGCCAAAAAAAAAGGCTTCATTGGGCAGTCCTCAATTACAGTTATTAGTTCTCTATTTTTCCTTTTACCTTGTCCTTTTTGTGGCCCACATGAAAGGCATATTCGTTTCCTACTTTCCCCTTAGCTTTATCTTGTATCTCATGTGGGCAGGAGCGCCCATCTATTTTAGGTTGGTCTTCTTGCCCGCCTAACTCTTGTACGCATTTTGAAATAAATTACTTTATACATATTAAAAAACCGTGTTTGAACTTTAATAAATTGGCATAAAACAACCACAATACACACAATTTTGTCATGATAGATATCAATTGGTTTAAGATTCTGCAGATTCAAATCTCTTTATCCTGAACTAACCTTATAGAGATCCTTGTGGCATTGACAGGTTGAAGTTTGATTAGGAACTTTCTGTCACTATACATGGCTAAAAATGTCGAAGGCATGTACTAACATTTGGATTTTGTCCTTGCAGATCGGTATTGTATTTGTATATCAGTGAGGTTTTCTGTCAGGTTTGTTTCTTTTATACTCCTTGTGATGCTTACTGACTTTTATGGGTTTGTAATCGTTTGTCATATTTTTTTTGTGCGTCTGGTATTGCACCATGTTGTGACTCCGTCATAGGATTTGACTCACACTGACCTTAGATTGAGATAAATATGAATGAGGTTTAGCCGTGACACTTTGAAATTCCGTCAAAGTTGGCTAAACCAAGTTGAGACGGCCAAAAAGCATTATTCTTGGCTGAGATAATGTTTAGTTATAGTTATATATTTACTGTGATTCTAAAACACATGATTTACGTTCTTTCACTGTGGGTATCATATATATGTATTTATATATGCAGGTCTTGTTTGGACTTCTCTTGCTGTTTTACGTTCCTAATTTGGATCCTTACCCGGGCTATACCCCAGTAGTAAGGGATGCATCTGTTGACAACACAGAGTATGAAGCACTTTCCGGAGGAGAGCAGATTTGTCCAGAGAGGCATGTGAACATATTTTCCAGTAAGTAATTGTTAGATTTATGTTTCTTTTTTTCCTTTTCTGTATTGGTAAAGTTCAAAATAGTAATAAAAGCAAAAACCTTTAGATAAATTTCCTTTACAATGCACGGAATTGAATTAGGAAACATCCTCACTCATCCTTAAGGACTACAAAAATTGACTTCTAGTTGTCACCCAAACTACACCTCCAAATCACAATTTTTTTTTCCGATAAGTAAAGGTGATTTTATTTATGAAAAGGGAGGTCGAGGTGATTTTAATGTTTCTGCTGGTGGAGTTTATATTTTCCTCCACTCTCGGGTGTTTCATACCTCAGTTAAGCTCCGTGACCCTCTTATATTCATAGTTCTCCCCTTCTCCATTAGATCAGTTTTTTGGGGTAAATGGTTGTCAACATGCTATCAGAATGCTAGGTTCGTATAGGTCACGGGTTCGAATCTTTCAACCTTATGGGTGAGGGGGAGTGTTGAGTGTATATTTTCCTCCACTCTTGGGTGTGTCATATCCTAGTTAAGCCTTGTGACCCTCTTCTATTCATAGTTCTCTTCTCCATCAGATCGGTCTTTTGGGGTAAATGGTAACTCAAAACCAATTGGCAATGAATGGAGAGGCCCAGGAGCTTATAAGAAGAGAGACAAGGCAATTTGTGTCCGATGTGGGACTAAACTCAACACTGCTCAGAGCTATAGGTTTATGTTTTGGGTGTAAGCTGTTCCATAACTTCATTGAATATTAACTTTTTGAGCACTTTATTCATTACTGTTATACAAAATGAATCTATCATACAAAAATGAGAGGCTCTAAAGTCCAAACTACCTCTCATCTAGACACCAAGGGCAGTCTCAACTGGGAAACCAGCAGATGTGCACATGTAGGGTGTTGTGATCCACCATTTGATATATTCCACTCAGAATATCTCTAAACCATCCCATCTATTAAGATGATTATAAGTATCAACTAAATTGTTTCCTTATGTAGGAGATGTGCATGCTAATCCTTTAGTTTTTCTTCTAGTCATAAAAACCTTAGTTCAACACCCTAAATTCAAACCTCTTGATTTTGAGGTCGGCTACACGAATCATGTTCCTCCATTCAATTTTGTTCATTATTCAGAGCCACATTTTTTTGTTATTGAAAGCACATTTATATCCACTTCTACTATCTCACTCCGCGTTCTTTTTCGGTCTTCCTCTCAACACTTTTAGTACCTTCAACTTGCACATCCCTTCTAACTTTGTCTACAGTTGATCTTCCTTGAACATGCCCCAACTATCTCAGTCGACTTTCTCTTAGTTTATCACCTATCGGAGCTACTCCCTCATGTTTTGAATGCATTACTTGTCGATTTATTTTTCCTAATTTTTCTAATCATCCATTCAACATCCTCATCTCTACTACACTTATTTTATTAACGTGATGCTTTTTAGTCACCCAACATTCAGCTCCATAAAGCATTGCTACTTTTACTGTCATCTTATAAAATTTTCGTTTTAATTGATAGCTACACAGCGGTTTCATAATGCTCTAAAAGTGAACCTCCACTTTGACCATCTGACATTGATTCTATAGGCAACATCTTCCTCAATCTTTCCATCCTTATGTATAATAGGCCCGAAGTAATGTCAATGGTTGCTTCAAAGTATTTCTAGACCACCAATTTTTATTAGACATTCCCCTTAATGGGTGTTAGTACTAAATTTACACTTCACATACTCGGTTTTGGTTTCATTTATTTTAAGCCTTTGGACTCCAACACCTTTTTTCATACTTTTAGTTTGCATCGACTCCATCTAGTCTCTTTATCTATAATTACATCTTTTGCAAATAATATAGCCCAAGGTTTTTTTTTTTGATGAATATAAATTATATTAATGAAAAAGAAGAAGAAGGGGAGGCTGAGATAGCCCCCTAACAAGAATACGACTAGGGGTGTCAATGGGTACCCATTTACCTAGAACCGAACCAAAACCAAAACCGAAAATGCGGTTCCGGTTCCCTTTTTATTGGAACCGATTAGAATCGGGTCTAATATGGAACCGAACCAATAGAAACCGGAACCATTAGGTTCTATCCAATGGGTACCCAGAACCGATTTATTTTGTCAATTATTTTTATATTATAAATGATTCAAGGAAATCTTATGTTTTAAAATTAACACACATGATATAAAATTCTTCAAATTTCATATAAACTAAATATTTGAGTTTAAGATGAGTCATTTCTTTTTAAATTTATTACTTGTAAAGGAAATACATTTTAATATTTGAAAATAAAAGTCATTAAATCATCATTTTGGTGGAATAAATTATTATTAAGTTGGTACTATACAAATAATATGTTATTTTTTTAGAAGGAATTTTTTATTATAATGATTTTGAAATAATTTTTCTCATTTGATTATTGAGAACCGGAACCGACGGGTACCCGTGATTTTTGATGATTCCGGTTCTGGTTTCACTTATTTTAAAACTGGAACCAGAACCGACAAGAACCGAAACCGATAAAATATAAAGGTTATGGTTCCAAATATCATAAGAACTGAACGGGAACCTACCCATTGACACCCCTAAATACGACTAGTTAATTCATATGTTACTGAGCAAATAAATATTGACTCAAAGTCGACTCCTGATGTAAAATAATTATAATTGGGAACTCGTTTGGCTCATATCCATTTGTTCTCATACTAACCTCAACCTTTCCATACATGTCCTTTATTATGTTAATATACATATTCAACCCATCAGGGGTGTGGCTCAGCGGTAGGGCGTAGTGTCAAGAGTTTGCTCCTCTTGGTCATGAGTTTGAAACTGAGTGCAACCTCTAGATTACTTGGTTAACGAGGTGATGGGACCCCCGTGCCCCCAGGGAGACTTAGTCTCACCAATATTCACCAAATTAACTCTTTTAGCACTTTGTCATATGGTTTCTCTAGGTTAATAAAAATCATATGGAGATCTTCTATTTTCTCTGGACTTTTGTATCAGTTCTCTATGTAGAAATATGACCTTGATGGTTGATCTCCATTGCGTAAGGCCAATTTGTTTCTGTAATACATTAAACCTTTGTTCATTCACTTCCCCATAATTTAATACTTTTTTTTTATTGGTACCATAATTTAATAATGTTAGTTATTTTTTATTGGGTTGGCCCACGTCTTTAATTAAGTGTAAGTGGGCCCCACATGCTTTTATAATATAAATAGAGAAGAGGAGGGGTCGAAACTATGCAAGTTTGACCCCTCTCTCTCCTCTCCTTGTTTCTTCTCTCATTTTTCTTTTGTGGATTGATTCGTTGTCTCTAATTTGGTAGCAATGCATCTCTACTCATAGATTAATCCATTCCTCCTCTCCTTATTTTTCTTCTCTTTTTCATCTGGGTTCTTCAAACCCTAGGCCTTGGTACAAAACACGACTTAGGAGTCTTCGTTTGCAATTTTTTACACCTAGATGTGTATTTAGGGCGTAGTTTCAGATTTGTCGATAATCGTGAAGCCCGTGTTGCAGTTTTGAAGTCCAAAAATTCAGTTTTTAAAACAAATCTATGAATAGTATTCTGTGAACAATGCTCGTGAATAGTGTCATGTGAACAACATCACATGAACTATGCTGTGTGGAGAGTGGTCACATGAACAATGCCGTGTGAACAGTATCATGAATAGTATTTTCTGCAAAAAAATTACTATTTTATGCGGTTTTGGGGTAAAAAATAAGGTTTTAATCTCTAGTTGTGCTACAAGTGAAACCCTAGATGTGTATTTAGGTCCTTGTTGGTGGTTGTGAGTTGTATTTTTTTGGGGGTTTTGTGATCAGTTTTGGGAACTTAACAGGCAGATTTTCTGCGTTTGGTGGCGTTTAGGTCGTTTTAGGGTTTTTGATTTTCTCAAAAATCGTAGTCTGGGTTTGTCATTTACCATTACTGTCCCTTTCAAAGGGGTTTTCTAGATGACTACACCTATTGTTACTACTTTGACAGTGTTTTTGCTATCCGGTGTGTTACGATATTGTTTTGGTCCGATCTCTTCGTTTTTCAGCTTTTAACGAAGGTGCTGTTTTTTTTCTCTATCGGGTTTTTGCGCAGTTTTTTTTTTTTGGATTATTGGTGCTGGTTGTTCTCAATTGTTGGGTAGTTTCTCAACTTGCCTTTTTAATACACATAGATGCCTGCTCCCATAAATGCTTGGGTTCCCATAGGTGGTAATCAGAGTGATCGTAATGGCACACGTGGTGGTCGTAGTGGTGGTGGTGGCTCTTGTTGTGGTATTAATAAATTCCGTTGGAAGTGGAACTATTGTGAAAAGATTGGCATATAAAGGATTATTGTTGGGACAAATGGGGACATCCTAATTATGCCCACCAAGCATCTATTGATATCTCTTCAGCTTGTGTTACTCAGCCCTTAGCTCCCAAGACCAAGGTTACCATTTTGAACCTTAGGGCAACATTATTGTTCAACTCAGTCAGATCCTCCGAAAGTTGTCAGGACTACCCTTTCTTTCATCTACTACCACCACAACTATGACCAATACATGAAATCTGTTTGTGTAGTTGTTCAATCCCCTTCATCTTGGATTATTAATTCTGGAGCTAGTTCTTAAATGTCTGGTATCTCCTCAATCTTTTCTAAATTTCGCTTCTCTAAATTTCATATTGTCTTAGCTAGTGGTTCTTCTCGACCAGTGCTTGGAATTAGTGATATCCATCCCACCAATTCCATGACACTAACTTTTGGCTTATTTGTTCTTGAGTTTTTATTTAATCTTCTTTCTGCTAGTCAGCTAACAAATCACTGCACTGTTCTGTAACCCATGGTTTACAAATTCGTTTCATTTCAGTGTTTCGGTTTTTTCAAAAATTGAAATGATACCGAAACATTCCCAAAACATTACGAAACGTTCAAAACACTAATAACTTTAAAAAAACACAAGTCTTTGGCAAGAAATCATGGTCAAGGGGCATATCTTCGGTTTGAAAACATGGGTATAGCAAATATTTGCCAAAAGACGTTAGAGAAGACCAAAGTCAAGGGTTGATAAAGGTTGCTTTGGCAAAGTGAAGAGATGTAAATAGATACCTCCTCTCTTGGCAAAAAACGCAAGTACGTCTCTCTCTCTTTCTATCTCTCTCCTTGGTCTATCTCTCCAGATCTCGCTCTTCGATATCTCTCTCCCTTTCCAGATTCGCTCTTCTAGATTTTTTTCTCTTTGTCACCACAAATCTCTCCCCATAGACATCTTTCTCCCAAATTTTTCTTCCTTTCTCTGTAGATTTCTCTTTTAGATCTGTAAATCTGGAAAAAAGAAATTGAAGGAAACTTCGAATATTTTGATTTCCATGTAGTTTCATCTCGACAAATTGAAAAATTGAAATGTTTCGTATGAAACGAATCTTTAAACCATGCTGTAACCTTTTCTCCTACCTATTGTGTTTTTTAGGACCTCGGGACGAAAAAGGTGATTGGTTCGAGGCATAAGTGTAATGTGTTATATGTTCTAGACCATGATGAGCCAATTTCTGCTTTGAGTGCTACAATCTCTCCTCTACAATGGCATTATTGATTGGGTCACCCGCCATTGTAGATGTTGCATCAACTTGTTCTCACGTCAAGTCTAAATTCAGTTTTGGAATGTGAGGCTTGTTAGTTAGGCAAGCATCATCATAGTAGTTTCCCCCTAGTTTAGAGAGTTGTTAGTTGAGTCCTTTTGATGTAATCCATTCAAACTTTTGGGGTCTTGTAAGGATAAAGTGTACTTCTGATTTTTCTTATTTTTTCATTTTTGTGGATGATTATTCTCGAATGACTTGACTATTTTTAATGAAAGATCATTTTGAAATACCCAAAATATTTTTAGCATTTTATAATGAAATATTTGTTTAACTCGAAAGATGTGTTAAAATTTTCCGTTCTGACAATGCTCTTGAATATTCCCAAAACTTTATGTCTGAGTTATGTAGAGACCATGGTATTATCCATCAGACTACTTGTCCACATACTTCCCAACAAAATGGTATTGCCAAGCGTAAGCTTCGTCATCTTTTGAATGCATTCGCACCTTATTGTTTAACATGTACGTTCCCAAACCTTATAGGGCAGATGTAGTTCTTACTGCTTGTTATCTTGTTAATCGGGTTCCTACACCTGTTTTGGTAATCAAAATCCTTTTTCCTTATTATATCTTAATGCCTAGCCATTCCCTATTGTTCCGCATGTCTTTGGGTGCGTTTCCATCATTCGCATTTTTGGAATTGGTCTTGATAAGTTGTCTGCTTGTGCTGTTAAATGTCTTCTTGGTTTACTCTAGAACTCAAAAGGGCTACTGTTATTATGATCCTGTAGGACGTCGATATTATACTAGTGGTGATGTTACTTTTTTTTTTAGTCCACTCCCTTCTTTTCTACTTTAGGTCGTCAGTTTGATTTTGATCTCATCTCTTCTCGTCAAGGGGAGTTAGTTTTGCCTACAGTTCCTTTTCCAATGTCTTCTCCTCCACATTTGCAAGTTTATCAATGTTCTCAGCATCGCCCAGTTGTATCATTTGGTCCAACTACGACCACACCATCACCTGACTCTGCTGAGGACCTTCTTGCACCATTCTCCGAATCTCTTGAGGACTTCCCATGGCTCCCTCATCTTCTACGATACTTATTGCATTGTGGAAAGGTATTCGTTCTTGCACTAAGCATCCTATATCAAATTTTGTATCGTTCTTCATCTATTTTTTGTTCCTTTGCATTTTCGTTGTTCACAGTTTTCGTCCCTAGTTCTTATCGTCAGGCTCTAACTTCTATGGATGACAAAATGCATGCACTTTATCAAAATCAGACATGGGAACTTACTCGTCTTCCTTCTAGGAAAATCACTGTTGGTTGTACATAGTGAAGTATCAACAGGATGGATTTGTTGATCAACTTATGGCTCGATTGCTGGCTAAAGGGTACACTCATACTTACGGTGTGGATTATTGTGAGATTTTTCCACCTGTTGCTTGACTCAAATCCGTTAGAATTCTTCTGTTTGTTGCAGTAAATTCTAATTGGCCACTATACCAACTAGATATAATAAATGTATTTCTTCATGGAGATTTAAAGGAGGAAGTGTATATGGATCAGCCCCCATGTTATGTTGTTGAAGGGAAATAACATATGGTGTGTAGGTTAAAGAAAGCGTTGTATCGATTGAAACATTCTCCTCGTGCTTAGGTTGACAAATTTAGCTCTGTGGTGCTTTGGTGTGGGTTTTAACGTTCTATTATGATCATTCTGTATTTACTTGTTATTTCACCTCAGGTATTATTATTCTTATTGCCTATGTGGATGACATCATAGTCACTGGTAGTGACTTTGTAGGTATTGCTTAGTTGAAGGCTCATTTGGGTATTTAATTCACACAAAGGACTCAGGCCTTCCTTGTTACTTCATTGGGATTAAGGTTGCATGTTCTAAGGAAGGTCTCACTCTGTGCCAACACAAGTATGTGTTGGACTTATTATTTGAGATGGGCATTCTAGGATCTTGTCCAGTTGGTATACCCATGGATCTTTCTGTCAAGTTTGATGTTGAACAGGGGGGAAGTTTTTAGGACACTGGGAGGTACATACGGTTGGTTGGCAAGCTTATCTACCTTACAGTTACTCGTCCTGGCATTATTTATGTTGTGGGAGTGGTCATTCTTATGCATGCCCCTCGATAGCCTCATTTGGAAGTTGTCTGTCGTATTTTGTGTTATATGAAGGGTGCTCCTGAAACGTGTTTCTTGTACTGTCCTTTTTCTTCCTTGACTATTTCTAGATACTCTAATGCTAATTGGGTTGGGAGCTGTTCTAATTGTCGGTCCATCTTTGGTTATTGAACATTTGTTGGTGGAAATCTTGTTACTTGGCGTAGCAAAAAGCAAAACATGGTGGCCCACTCTAATGTTGAAGTTGAGTATTGTTCAATGGCCCACATTGCTTCTAAATGTTGTGTATTCATTCTCTTCTTTGTGACATGGGTGTTGATGCTTCATTGCCTATGGGGATATATTGTGACAACCAAACGACCATACCATATTTATCGTTAGCAACCCTGTATTTCATGAGCACACAAAGCACATCGAAGTTAATTGTCACTTTTTTTGGGGATTACACACCCTATGCGAAGTCTAGTGGCCAATTTGCTTGTTTTTTTACTAAGCCTTTATTTCATGTACTTTTTCTCTTTTTGTTCCAAGTTGGGCATTTATGATATGTATGCTCTAGTTTGAGAGGGAGTGTTAGAGTTATTTTTTTATTGGGTAGGCTCACGTCTTTAGTTAAGTGTAAGTGGGCCCCACATACTATTATAATATAAATGGAGAAGAGGAGGGGTCAAACCTATTCAAGTTCAACCCTTTCTCTCCTCTCCTTTTTCTCTTGTGGATTGATTCTTGGTCTCTAACTAATACTATGGTTCATAAGTTTATACCCAGATGGTACAACTCTACCTATCTCTTTTATTCTTATATATTGGTACTACTATACTTTTTCTCCATTCACCTGACATCTTTTAATTTTTAAGATAGTATTGAATGATTTAGTTAGCCAAGCCACTCCAAAACCTCCCATGCATATCCATACCTTTTCAATTATCACATTTCCCATCTCATTTCTTTCACCAAAACCAGGTCCTCCATGTACTCATATTCTCTATTTTTCTTTCCCATTTTACTAGTTAAGTCTCCTCCTATAAATATCTTCTGTCCATTGGGAATTACTTGGGTGAGTTCTTCTATGTCTACTAAGAATTATCTTTTAATATTTTTCCTAATCCAACTTAGGGTGTATAATCACTAATTATGTAAATTTTCTTTCACTTACAACTTTATCCTCCAGATTTTTATCTACTATTATAGCTACACTATTTATTTAATTTTCTTGTATGTCATAGCTTGTGTGCATGTAGCCATCAATTTCTTATGCTTTTGCTCATTCCCATTCCTACTTTTTCAAACTAGCTTTGTTAATTTTCTTTCTTTCCATTGTATATATTGACTCTAAGCTCTTACTAGTAACTTCTCACGTTCCAAGTGGCAAGGCGAGTCCTACTCTCTTGGACTAACTTTTTTTTACTTTATTTTCAAGTCTGATGAGAGCTTGCATGCCTACATTTTTTTATGAATTAAATGCAAATTGTATTAATGGTGGTTGAGATGACTAGCAAAAGGTACAAAGGACAAAAACAGGAAACCCAAACACAAGTTTGATAATCTATAGACCCAATCCCATTCCCCTAAAGTCTTCAAAGAAAATTCTTTTGAATTCCTCAAAGACTTAAAACCAATAAACAAAAAACCTTTAGTAGACACTATGATGTTATCAATCAAAGTCACTTTTCCATCAAAGACCTATAGATTCCTTTCTTTCCAAGGACCCCAACAAACCGCAAAAGGTAAGAGAGACCAAAGAATTCTCTTTGCCGGCAAGGAGCAGCCCATCCAAGATTCGAAAAGGCCTTTAACCATCCGCGGGAAGCAAGTTGAGATACCTAAAATATCCAGAAAGAACATCCAAACATCCCAAACCACCGAACAGTGCAAGAATGACTAACAATCATCCATCTCTCTTGCGCATGCTACAAAAATTCGGAGTACACATTCCCCTGTGAATCAAACCATCCAATGTAAGAGTGCTGTCCAAAGAAGCCATCCAGATAAAGAACAAAAGTGTCAACAGGACTTCTGGTTCTCAAATGGTCACAACGATCTGTAGAATGACTTCACAGAAACGACCCCTCCTTTGACCCCTTCTTACCGCAACGTAGCGTTGTTGTGGCTGTCACTGTAACCTAGCCAACCCTTGTCTACTTCTCATTGCAATTGATTTGGAGGAACGCTATAACATGGACTGCATGTATTGTATTATCAAGATTCATGTTAGGATGTGGCAAATTTTTTACACTGGCTATCAACCTGATGCAACCCTCCTCTTTTATTCGGGCTTGGGACTAAAATATAGTATAAAGGCAATGCTACACATGCCTGGTTTGATTTTAGTTCCAATTAAATCCTAAAATCCCTTTTCAAATCCTATCCTGTCTTAAACATTATTCTTTTACATCAATTTTGGTATTAGAACAAAACATGGAAGCTTCGCGGTTGATTAAAAAATGGAGTAAAAGGAAGAACAACGCGAATATCTCAGTTGAAGACTTGATAAATTGTGCTACTTCTACACTCAAGGACGAGCTCTTTTGAACCTAGAGGATTTGACTCTGTGAATAATATTTTATTTTCCAGTCTTAAACCCGTAATTTTTTCTTTTTAAAGTCCTTAAAACCTTAATTTCAACACTCTAAACCTCTTGATGTATCCCAGCTAAACCCTAAAACAAATCCTTGTTCAAAATGGTATTGTCATTCATCAGCTTCATTTGCTACTGTCCTGATCATAGCGTAGGGACCATTGATGGGTCCGCCCCCTGCATGTGCACCTACTTGTATAGTGACTGTGAGCTGTAGACTTTTCTTATGGTCTACCAAATGATAGCCTTCAATAAATATGTATAATTTGGCTGCTTTAATTCAGCTGATGTTGTTTTCGTGTACCCTTGACTAGAGATATATTTTGGATGGATGACTCCCCTCATGCAACAAGGCCATAAAAAACCCATAACTGAGAAGGATGTCTGGAAATTAGATACGTGGGATCGTACAGAGACACTGATTAGCAAGTAAGCGTCATGTTATTTTTCCTTCATCAGCTTATACATGAAAGTCAAGTATATCAAGTTTGTGCCACATTTATAATAGTGTCTTTGTAGGTTTCAGAGATGCTGGGTTGAAGAATCTCAAAAACCCAAACCATGGTTGTTGAGAGCACTAAATCGTAGCCTCGGAGGAAGGTATGAATTCATGCTTACATTATCAATGTTAAAATAATTAGTTGCATTCTCTAGAATGGTTGCCTTGGTTATCAAAGAAAAAAAAAGATTAAAAAAAAAAACAGCCACTTTTCATTTCCCCCCCTCTGGTGTATATATATCTGTGTGTGTGTGTGTGTGGGTGTGTGCGTGCGCTGTGTGCATCTGCATGCTTATCAGAATATTTACTTTTCCTATGCGTTTTTGTAGATTTTGGTGGGGAGGCTTCTTCAAGGTAATAAGCCTTTACTTTTGTTTGTTATTATGGTTCAGAACCTTATTGAGAAAAATCACAATCAATGTGCAATTTTATTGGCAAGTTTGTCGATGTAACTCTCAAAATGTATTTTTTAAGCAGAATAATCAGATTTCCATTAGGTAAACAAAGGTCAGTTACTCCTGGGATTTCTGCTCATGCGGCTACATGCAAAGGGTGGGGGTACAACCTACCATTCAATGAGCTGCAGTTAAAATGCCCTTAACCAAAAAATTTCATACTATTCAATCGTATGAGAGGCATTGTACACATAAAATCAATTTCTTTACATTCTTAATTTAAAAGAATATGGTCATGGTATTGGATAAATTTGATGATTAGGATCTTTAAATTGGGTTTTTAGCTGAGGAGCTATTTTCATGCATGTGGCACATGGCTAATGTGATTTTGGTAAGCAGTATTAGTGTCCTTTGGCCTTCTGTATGTTACCTCAAATGCCTTCTTTTCTTTATCTTTGTTTGCTTAGTGCTTATTGTTTGTTCGTGATGCCATTATTTTGAGGATCATGCATATACTGTTTATGGCATGAGGTCGAGCCCATTGCAGTTGACACACACAAAGGAATCAGAGGATTGCATGTGAACATATGAGTTAATTTCCATGAGTCTGGATCCCAAAAATATGCATATATCCCCTAGCAATCTGTATGTTTATTGCACCTTATTTAGCAAACAAACAAAAAAATATTGCACATTCATTCTGTATAATTGATTGGCATAGTAATTGTATTGTGATTGTTTTAATGGCTAACCATTTGATATTTCCTTCACAATTTCTTTCTTTCCTTTTTTTGGATAGGTAAAGGGTTAGGGGATAGCAAGGTGAAGTTGGGTTGTAGGGGATTTGACCCTAGGACGTGGGAACAACACTCCCCACGTCTTACCAACTTAGCTAAGTTGACACTGCTCTTGTGCTGTTTTGACATGTCTATCTCTGTATGATATGTTTTCCCTCAATACAACTTGGGCGATATCAGTTTGTTTAAACTGAAGATATTATTCTTAGAATTGCGAGTGTATGTTATAGGATGTTTGCCAGGTAAGTATTTAGATGATTGTTGAGCTTTGTGACAAATGGAGATTTACTCCACTTAAATAGCGACTAAATTTCAAGATGTACATAAGAGATTGTGCTTATCCCCATATAGGGTAAATGGTTTTTGATGAACAAGATAGGTTTTCATTTGTTTTATGGCAAAGATGTGCTCAGTTTTATGTTTGATAATTTTATTTCTTGGTATTTTGATTCTTTTGTTGATCAAATTGTAGATTGGCAATGATCTTTCTCAATTTGTGGGGCCAACAGTATTGAATTACCTCTTACTGGTTAGTTCTATACTTGTCAATACTAGTAATTATTTTCAACATGTTCTCTGCAGTGTCATACATTTTTTCTTTATTAAGATTATATTGCAGGGCTCATAATTTATTTTCAATGTCCGGACAGTTCTCATTTATAATTACTTAATCAAGTAGTTAGAAGGTAATCATAAAACATGGCTTTGACATTCGCTTCCATGGGCAAGTTTAGCTTGAATAAGCTGGCATAATTTGTCATTTTCCTTACAAAAGAAACAATAATTAACAATTGTAATGCCCTAAGAAATGAATAGATCCACAGTTGGAATATTGTTCAAGGGAGTTGTTGAATTAAGAAGGAAAAAAACTACCTTAGAAGGAACTCTTGACCCCCAAATGATGGAAGCAAGGAACAGAGGCTTCTGCAGGGAAGTCAAGAAGTGATAAAACTTTAAGTTCTGGTTGAAGTTGAATAGGAAATTGACATTTAATTAGAAAGTGTACAAGTGTTATGAGGAACTTTTTCCATATGTTAGTTTAATCAATTGAGTTTTTTTTTTTTTATATAAAAAAAATTCCTAATTTTTTTTCTTTTGTTTTCATTTCTTTAAGAACATCAGTGTTGCTCGACCAGGCCTGTATTGTCACTCATTTAAGTCTTTCAACCTTTAATTTTCTCCCATTTATTTGCTACAATTTCAATCTCTTGCTGGTCTGATTTAGTCTAAAATATGGAAAAACAATATAATTTTTCATATCTAAGATGAGTAACAAAATTTCCATATTTACTAAATCAGCTCAGTACTGCTCCAAGTTTTCATTAAGCATTCTAATTGAGTTATAAATTTATGATGTTAAATTTATACATTTGTTTGTGCAACTGTTTTCATATTTTACGGCAAGTGTTCATCCAACTTAATTACTAGGTTTATATTGTGTATTTAGCTGATTAAAATATGTACTTAGCTTGTTGCAACTTGCAATTTCTTTCAGTCTATGCAACGAGGGGATCCAGCTTGGGTTGGGTACATCTATGCCTTCATAATTTTTGTAGGAGTGGTAAGGCGCCCTAAACATGCTGATCTTTTTCTTCCATTTTCCATTCATTTTTTCCTGTTCAGAAAATACATTGTGCTCCAATGCCAGCTTTAATTTCATTTATTATTTTACTTTGCTCTCTTTTTATTTTTTGCGTTCCTATTGGAACCTGAGAAACATGTTTCGTAGCATTTTGAAAACTGATTTCATGCCATGTGGGTGAAATAGGAACACCATTTCTTGAGGCAATGTTTCAGTTAGAAGAAAAATAGAGGCAGTCTCAACCAAAGTATTTCAAAACCTTCAGAAACGTTCCAAGACAATCTGAAGCATTTTCTTTTTTCTTTTTGACAGGTTTAAGTAAATATTTCGAGGTCAATGTTTTGTTTTATCTCACCCAAAAGTGGAATGTTCACTTCCAAAAGAAAGCACTTAAAAAAACTAAATCAATATTAACATAGAAATATGAAAATATAAAGTTTTAGAAAAAAAAATTCCAACACTTATGATTGTCACTTTGGTTCAAACATTTATGAGGAGGTCGTTATTCATATCTATAATGCTTCTTACCCCTAATTTTCACCCCTCTTGTTTTTGGGATTTGGGAAGCAACACTTGTTTCCACTTAAATAAAATTATATGTTCCCCAAAACTTTGCCATAGTAGTCATGCACCCTGTTTTTTAAACATACTAACCATTCTCATTGAAATTAGAACAGATGACATATGGTCCACTCATAAATTGGATGAGAAGTTCCCGATCAAAGTCATTTTTTCACTTTTAGATAGGTTCCCATTCTTCCAATTTATAAGCTTCATCTCAAGCTTTCCATCGTAGGATTATTTATTTGGACAAAAAGCTTAGCTCCAAGGAGGAGAACCAATGATGGAAAGGGAAAATCCCCAACAATTCTTCAGATGGTCTCATCTCCCACTCCAACACAATTCTTTGCAAGGTTGGGATCGTAAACCATAAATGATCTTGAAACCACAAAAAACATCTCAAATGACTTCTTAACTAGGAATGTGACACCACCACAAGCAGAAGAGAATTATCTGCAAATTGAAGGGGAGTGGTGGAAATGTACTCTCTTTACATTTTGAAACCTGAATCACTCTTGTCCTCAAAAACTTTCATCATCAATCTACTCAAAGCTTCTAGTTTTACCATGAAAGGAAATGGGTAAGTGGGTCACCTTGTCTCAAGTCTCTCGAGCACCTGAGAAACTTTGTTGGGTATCCATTTTTGAGAATGGAGGACGATGAAGAAATACAAACATAAATTTCTTGTCTTCCATCTCACCAACACCATCTGACTTTGCTCCTTCTCCCTCTTTCCCATCCTTATCATAGACCCCTCTCTCTCCACCCATTCTTTGCATAATCTCGTTTTACCCACTTATTTTACCCATTTTCGTCGATCAACTAATCTAGATTGGGTCCTCCTCTCTAAACTCTTCTACTATGCAATAGCATTTTTTCCCTTAACTGGTTGAAATAATACATGTATTTTTTCTCTCACGCCCAACACCTGACATACCCTACCCCAAACTCCATGTTGTCTGGTAGGAAGAACCAAAAAAAAAACATCATTATCCTGTACCGCTACACATCTACACTTCGTTGGATCCTTTTTGTTAAGGATTTCTCTCTCCTAGCCTCTTTGGCATTGGATCAACAAAAAATCTTTAATCTAGCACTCCCCATTGCCTTCAATCGGGGGACCATTGGCTCCTGAATTATCTAAATTTCGAGCCCTTTAACCTTGTTGCAAACAATGTTGGGATTTAGAGATTCAGTGGAATTTGGATTTATCATAATTGAATTACAATAAAGGTCAACTTGTCTCTATAATCATCTTTTGTTGTTGGTTGGAACCATGAATTAGTTTATCGGAGTGAAAGTGAAATCGAGTCATCTATTAACAAAAGTGAGATCAAGATTTCTATAAGTTGATGACCAAAGAGGAACCTCATTTGAAAGTTAGTATGATTGGCTAAAACCTTGTAACAATAGTGTTGAGCTCTTGGTGAACATTGAGGAGTCCATGATAGTAGTATGGGTAATGTATTTAGAACTACTTTGCATAAAATGAGCGAAATACTCATCTATCGCCTTCATACGAAGAACAAAACTTCTGTATGTAGCCATATTGCACGAGGAAGAGGATGATATATCACTGTTCTCACTCTTAAGAGAGGCATCATTAAGGAATCCTTGGAAACATTTTCATATAAAGGATTTTTGATGGGGAATTTTCCCATAGGGACTGTAATTTTATTCATTTGTTTTGTTTTTTTTCCAATATCTTCCGTGACTTCCTCAGGGAAGAAAAAAGTGTCCAAGACATTGTTGATATTGGAACTCATAGGTTGCTGGTTGTGCTCCAATGATTGCAAGTAAATGACATCTTTTGTTTATGTGATATATTTAGATTTATTTTTTACTTAAGGAGGGTCGATAGCTGCATGCATTTATATTAAAGAAAATATTAAGTTATTTCTTCTATGCCTATTTTGTGATTAATTGCAATTGCAAATGAAGTACTATATTAGGAAGGACTTACAATTTTTTTTTCCTCTCACTAACTTGGGGATCTAACTTGGTTCAGGCTTTGGGGGTGCTAAGTGAAGCACAATATTTTCAAAATGTCATGCGTGTGGGTTTCCGACTAAGGTCGACCTTGGTATGTTCATCTATCTTTGATACCGATTGCATGTTTGTCTCAAGTATGACACTTTTCTTGATAAAACCAAAGCTCAAAGCATGATATTACCATGTTGGTTGGACATCATCTCTGTATTTTTATGTGTCTTGGACTTTGGAAAATAAATAGAAGTATCCCCCCTTCCCCAACCATTGTAACAATATATATATATATATATATTGGTAGTTATGGGATAATTAGATTTTATTTTTGTGTATTGGTAGATTTTCTCAACCTCTTCTTTTACCTTCGTTACATATAAAAAATGTATTGGTAATTATGGAACTTTGTCTGTGTAATGTCACATCTACTTCTCATGTTCGGTGGTGGTGAGAAGTAGGTAAGGGTTCTCGCATTAAATTGGACGAATGCGAATAAATAAGCTAGTCTTGGAGTATAGGATTCGTCTTGCCACTTGGAACTCGGGGACTTTGACAGGGAAGAACTTAGACTTAGTGGATATAAGGAAAAGAAGGAAAATTTTATAAATCTTGGTAGCAATAAACAAAATGGAAAGTCCCAAAAGCTAAGGAAATTGATAGATACAAGTTCTGTTACACAGACAAAGCTATAAATAGAAATGGTGTAGCAATAGTGATATGAAGGATAGAGTTGTAGGCCTGAGGAGGATAGGTACTCGACTATTAGCTATAAAATTTGTAAGAATAATGCTGAAGTGACCTCAAGATTCGACCTCACATCTCACATGTGAGAGGGTATGGGAACCATAGATGCTTTCCTCGAGATACAAGTGAAAAAGCATCTATGGTTCCTATATATTTTCACGTCAAGATGTGCAATATGAGGTCCAATCTTGAGGTCACTTGAGCACGACTCAATTTGTAATAGGGAAAGAAATAATTAACATGATTAGTGAGTATGCAACCCAAGTTGGATTAGGAGAAAACGTTAAAAGACAATTCTCGGAAGATGTTGAATTCTTTCAAATAGTTTTGGATGGTTTATAGGAGGAGACTTAAATGTTCATATCAGAAAGTAAATCTAAAAGTATGAAAGTGTTTCATGGAGGACTTGGGTTTGGGGAAAGAAATGAGATGGGAACTAAAATACGTGAGATCATGATAACATATGATCTTGCGATGGCAACACATTTTAAAAAGAGGGAAGAACGCTTGTTTTACTTTTAGAGTGGAACCAATAAAATTACATAGACCTTTTTCTATTGAGGAGAAATAAACGATCAATATGCAATGACTATAAGGTTATTCCAGGATAGAATCTAATGAAATAGACTAGGTTAGTGGTTTTACATATTTATATTAAAAGATGAAAGAGGCGAAGTGAAAATAAGGGAGATGTCAAAAAATAGGATGTAGAACCAAAAAGGAGAAAAGTCATTGGCCTTTCAAACAAATTAATATAGGAAGATAAGGAACTTAGATGTAGGTAGCGCACTAATGTAAGCTGAACTTGCTAAATGCATGAAGAGAACAATGAATGAGTTCCTTGGGGAGTCTATGCAAAAAAATCACATGCATAAAGAAGCTTGGGGGTGGAATGCGGATGTTCAAGAGACTAAGAGAAAAAAAGATCCATGAAAACATAAAAATACCAACAACAAAAAAAACAAAAATAAAACGGTAACTAAAGCTAAAAATAAAGAATATGATGACTTATAAGACCTGTTGGATACTAAAAAAAGTGAAAAAGATGCTTACAAGTTGAGGCGAGTTATGAACCAAAAAACTAGAGATTTAAATAATGACCATAGGTGCAATATTGGGGAACATGAAGATGATGGTGAGAGATTAGAGAAAGGTGGATGAACTATTTTTTAGAAATTATTAAATAAAGACTACAAAAGAGACTTGAAGATGGTAAAAGATATAGGGGAGATTTGAGAGCACACATATTTTCTTAGATTAAGGTTTTAGAAGTGAAAACAATTTTAGTAAAGGTAAACACTAGTAGAGCCTTTGGACTTGATGGTATTCCAATAGAAGTATGGAAGTGTATTAAATTTTTTGGATTATTCTAGTTAATAAGCTATTCAATAATATTGTATAGACTAAAGTGATGCCAAAATAGATGGGAACTATTTTAGTACTTATATATAAAAATAAATGAAACATTTATAATTGTACTACCAATTGTTGAGGTATTAAACTTATGAACCACATTATGAAACTATGGGAAAGAGTTATTGAATAATAGTTAAGAGAAAAAATGAATACGTCAAAGAACCAATTTGGTTTTATGCCAGGTAGATTAACCATCAAATAATCTTTAAACTTAAACAAATGACAGGGAAGTATAAAGAAAAAGGAAGCCCTTCATATGGCTTTTATTGACGTAGGGAAAGAATACGACAAAGTTCCTAAAAGCCTAATTTGGTGGGAGTTGGGAAAGAAGAGAGTTCTAAATGAATACATGGACATGATATAGGACATGTATGCGAGGGCTGTGACTAATATGAGCAGATGGAGAGTTGACGAATGAATTCTCAGTTTCAATTGGTCTGCGTCAGGGATCGACTTTGAGAGTGTATTTATTTGTTCCAGTTATAAATTAAATAATCGGCCATATTCAAGAGTGTACCTTGGTGTACGTTATTTGCGGATGATGTAGAATTTGTTCATGTTAGAGAGGAAATCAACACAAACCTAGAATATGGAAAAAGATGTAAGACTCCAGGGGCTTTAGAATAAGTAGAACTAAGACTGAGTATGTGGAGTGCAAATTTAGCATTGTCAACCAGGAAGAGGTGCATAGTTAAAATTGATGGTCTAGAAATGCCTTTAAACAATCATTTCATTATCTTTGGTCTATTATACACTGGGATGGATTGATTGAGGTTAATGTTGACCATAGTTGGTTAAAGTGGAGGTGCACTTATGAAGTGTTATGTGACATATTCATATCAATCAAATTAAAAGAAAAAATTTATAAGACGGTAGTAAGACCAACTATGCTTTGCAGTGCTGATTGTTGATCAATCCAGAAGCAACATGTTAATAAATTGAGCATAGCCAGGGTGGGGATAATGAGTGGGAAAAAACTAGGAAAGATGAAATTGGGAATAAACGCATTTGGAAAAATGTAATAGCTCTAATAGGTTATAGATTAAGAGAAAGTCTACTGAGATAGTTTGGGCATGTTCATTGAAGGATGATTACTTCTAGGAAGACCCAACAGAAAGTGAATGGAGACAATAAAAGCAGATATGATCTTACTCACAATAATAGAAGACTTGGCTTTGGATAGAGTTGAATGCATTGTTTTATTGACCTTAAATCTGTGGGATAAGGATATTTTGTTGTTGTATTTATGATTTGTTTTCATTTTCAGGTTGCTGCTGTATTCCGCAAATCCCTAAGACTAACACATGAAAGTCGCAAGAAATTCGCATCTGGAAAAATAACCAACTTGATGACTACAGATGCTGAAGCACTTCAGGCATGGTTTTTTGTCTAGTTTTTTGTGTATGTACTTAGGCCTGATGCTATTAATGTGGATGGATAATCAGCTTGGTGACTCCAGTTGGCTGTCTTGTTAACAATTTACGTAGAGGTTCACACATGCACATGTCAATGTATCAATCAACAAGCATATATCCACACAGGTGCACACATGCAAATCTCTATGTATCAATCAACAGAATACATATCCACACACACACACATTTTTATTTTTCTCTATCAATCAACAGAGCTTCAACACAAAGGCTGTTTATTTGTATGCTGAGTTTTCCATGATGACTTTTACACAGAATGTGGGATCCCCATGGAGATGAATTTGGGGTTTGGAGATCATCAGCTATTCCAACCCTACAAGTAGATTAGAAGTTGAAACTAACTGTACCATCCATTTTTTGAAAACTTTAGACCAACAGTTGATAACTCTCTCTCTTCTGCTAGGTTTCTTAATTTAATAAAAAAATCTGCCAAGGACCGATTTCAATACCCAAGCTGAGTATGTGAAACCAAGAGACATGGTCATTCACATGTTCCCTAAGACACAGGAAGGTATGGAATTAGGAAGCTTAAATGCATGGATTGATTCCTTTCGTGGAAGTGGTTATGATATTTTGGTAGGACCAATAAAATATTGGCGAAGGCCCTTTCCTGTTACTTACTGATGCTTAAGTATAGGGAACAGAAAACTATGGCAGGATACAGCTAGGTTTCTTCTACTTATGGGTGTGGAAGGGCATTCAAAATGGGTATCCTGAATTTGCGAAATGGGTCTGCCTCAGAGTGGATAAGGGCGATTTCTCAGGGTGGATTATTTGTGCTGGGAGGCTTCCTCTTAGGATAGATTTCCTTGTTTTGGTCTCCTTGTCCTACTAAAATTCTCTCGGTTCCACACCAATGATTTAAAGTTCCTTCACTTCTACTTGATTTAATATAATACCTCTATAAACTGTGTAGACCTAAAAAAAATCTCTCCCAGTAGTACCATAGTAAGCGCCGACTACTTACTCTCTTATTCCAACCAATAATCCAAATATAGTAATTGGAAGAAATGACCCTATGAAAAACACAGGACCTCTTCCCCATATTGCCACCCACTTCCTCATAAACACTAAATTCCTCTCTTCAATCTTCTTAATCCCAAAGACTACCACAATACAAATTGAACATTAATAGCTGAAGCGATCACTTTGGGGTATTTCTTGCACATGAAGCTTAGCCAATATCTCATCATGAGTGTTTTTACTAAAATCGGATTGTATACTCTCTTGGTGTTCTTAGGACCCTTGATAAAACCAAATCCCGATTTGACGCAACGTTAGTTTTCAATTGAAACACACTTATTTGATTATTTGTACAATAAAAATCTTTTGTAGACTTGAATGCATGATTAATATATTATTTCCTCTGTACAGCAAGTATGCCAACAACTTCATGGTTTATGGTCGGCTCCATTTCGTATCACTATTGCTATGGTTCTTCTGTACAATGAACTAGGTGTTGCTTCACTTTTAGGCTCATTGATGCTAGTCCTTATGTTTCCTATACAGGTACTTAAGTTTCTGTGCCTTCCTTTCTTATGTTTTAACATTTTGCATTTTGCTATTCTCTTTTCTTCTGACATTTGTGGCCATGTCAAAGTTATGGCCTTCATTTTTTGGATACGTTAATGTTTCAATTTCATGTTGTCTTTGATGACTTCCGTTAGAATCATACTTTGAATAGCTAAATTCTACATTTCAAATTAATTTTGATAACTTCTAATGATTAGGAGTTCTTTTTTTTTTTCTTCTCCTTTTTTTGTTCTTTATTATTATTACTACTACTATTATTATTTGTGAATGTGTGGGGGAGTGAGGGTGGGTGGGGGGTCTGGTGACATTGGCTTCTATTGTTTATATTATACTACTAATATCATCCCAATGCTATCCATGTCAAGATTGATTACATTAGCCTTTTTAATCCAGCTAGCTTGATGGTATCTTAGCTTATAGAGTAGAAATTTGTTGGGGAAAAAATATAATTTTTTATAATGTGAGAAGTAGCCGAGACTAAGGTTAAGCTCCGTCTCAGAACCTTGCGGGGTTAGGAGTAAAGCATCCCGAGGTCGGTGCATCTCGTTGGGCGTGGAGAAGAATTGGGAATTAATTGTTGATAATATGAGAAGTTCATTTAATTAATGTGCTGGTACTTGATTCATAGAATTGATATTTGAAGGGGGGAGGGCAGGGGAGTCAAGAGAATTTTGAGTAGATATGTTAGCATAGTTTAGTGTTCTATTTGAACTCGTAAAATTCAAAATGATTGATTATCTGTTTCCCAAAGGTTTTGCTTGAAGGTTAAATGGTGAAGACATTAGAACTGTTGAAATGTGGTTTTGAGGAAGGTGGGGCTTGAAGTTCCATAGAAGATTCCGTTACTTTCTTATAATGAAAGGACATCATGAAGGTATGTGAGTAATTCCATGAGAGAGCAACCAATGCGGAGTTATAATTTATTATTCTAATTTCTCTAAAACATTCAATGAAGGTGAAAACAATGATATGGAATGTGAAGGATCTAGAACATAAAGAGGTAGAGTCATAATTAAATTTCTTATCCGAGAGTTGTTGGGTTTTTCTGGTGTGATCACATGGTTATGTGAATTTTAGGACGTTTAGTTTTGTTGTGGGACAAGAGAAATGTAAAAAAATGGAAGACATTCTAATTGGAGTATTTTTGGTCTCTATCTTTCGTAGCTATGCTTTTGAGGATTTTTCATGGGCTTTTACCAAATCATATGGCTTGAGAATGGAGATATGGATTGCAACTCTAGGAAGAATTGGAAAATGTTCTAGGTCTCTAGGTTGTTTATGTGGTTCCCAGGAGGATACTTTGACATCCTTAGATTTCCACTTGAGAAGAGTGGTGAAAGGCAAGGCAGGTGACAAGTGGTATGAGAGATTTTGGGGGCAGAAAATGCTATTGGATCTTTTATTGGAAGGGTTTAATATAATTATATCAACAATCAAAAGCAACCAATGGCTAGTAGGCTGGGAATTTTGTTTTTAGTTCAGGTAAGTGGGAGAAGCATTTTTCCTCTGCTGATCAAGTGGTTATTCCCAGGTTTAGAAAGAATTAGAAGATGTCTAGGTCTCTAGGACATTTTGTGGTGCTTAGGAGGGGGCTTTGACATCATTAGATTTTCCTTCAACAATAGTTTGGAAAGACGAGTGACAAGGAATATTAAAGATTCTGGGGAGTTTGTGCATCAAAAATTGATGTTGGATCTTCCATTGTAAAGGGGCTTGTATACTTGCAGAAACAATCAAGAGCAACCAATGCTTGGTAGGCGTGACAGATGAGTGGGATGAGCATTTTTCCTATATCCGTCGAGTCGGAATTCACACACGTAACTCTAATCTATTCTGTCGTAAGTGGAGTATACCATTCAACCACCCTGCTCCCTTTCGCTTTGAGAAAAATGTGGTTGGAACAACCAAATTTGTGGGAAAGGTGGGTGAATGGTGGTAATCCTTCATTTTTTAAAGAAAAAGGGTGTGTATGGACATTGGATTTTGTAGTTGTCAATAAGACACCCCTAAAGATTTATATATATATAAAAATAATAATAATTAGACACCCCTAAGGAGGTGTGTATCCAGTGATGACCAGTGCCTTTCTTAGAATAAAACAGGGTTCCTTGTGGAAGTTTTGAGGTTTCAAAGGTAATTTTCCATAGAGAGAGCCCATGTTTCTTAAGAAATACTCTGATTAAACAAAAATATGAATTTCAGCAAAATATTATATTTTGTCCAAAATGATTATGGAAAGCAAGAAACCCTGGTTGTAAAAAACTTACCCATTTTTGGGAAAATGATGACCTCATCATGTGGGAAATTCATTTTATCATTATGATGTCAACCTTAAACCCCTAAAATATTATTCTATGGCCCATATCTCTTCGCAAATGATTTTCTTGACATTGATTATCATCCATAAACCAAAAACTTTTCCTTGAATGACTCCTACATTGATTATGAGGCCCTAGGCATGGCAACGAGACGGGTTGTGCTGTGTGATGTTGAGGTTAGGGTACTTTGAAATTTTAGCCAACCCAAACCAAACCCATTTCGTAATCATGTTAAAACCTCATACTTGAACCCTACCTGTTTATTGAACAAGTAACACTACATGACCACTGTAACATGTTTAATAATATCTAGTTGTGCAGTGCACACATGGATTAATTTGTGTTGGCATGTTCCACCTTAGCTTTGATTGTCAGCATGTGCGCCTTGTACATGGTGAACCTGCCATTATATCTTTTATCAATTCTCCCTATATAATTTTTTGTTGATTCTTCTCTAATCTTTTTTATTTCCTTATTTTTTGGAGCGCAGACATTTTTGATTAGCAAGATGCAGAAACTGTCTAAAGAGGGTTTACAGCGTACCGACAAGAGGATTGGTCTCATGAATGAGATCTTGGCTGCCATGGACACTGTGAAGTATGTTTCAATTTGATTATTAAATCAAATTTGTATTGCTGCAAGTGATTATTCTGACTCTTTACTATTGAAATGACCCAGGTGTTATGCATGGGAAGACAGCTTTAGGTCTAAAGTTCAAAACATTCGAAATGATGAGCTCTCGTGGTTCCGAAAGACACAGCTACTAGGAGCGGTAGGTTTGAAACGAAATCTTGAATTTTTCCCACCCAACTTGGCTAAGGATAGCCAGGAGCATCTCTTAAGTTTACAAAACTAGCAGTTAATTATCCATCTTACCTACAAATTTATTATTGACAAATGGTGTGATATCTGTTAATTGCAAGAACCTTATTCCTAGGTGCTGCTCCCCCTCCTGCCTTAGGATCTAGCTCTGCCTTCCACTTCTTAAAATTATTCATTGATATCCCTTCGTATTTATGTTATAATGACCTAGGGCCTCCCACGATTGATGGTACTTCACATTGGTGCAGTCAGTTTGATAAATAGCTTGGATAGGAAATGATAGGTTATTGATTGGTCGGTTAGGTTAAGAATTCTTTTGTAGGCCATGTGCAATACTAGAGATGGCCAATTCACTGCAAAATACAGATTTACATTTCTAAAATGAGCCTGAGCTATTTCATCGTTTTCCTTTTACTGTTTTTTTTCCCCTTACTCATTGTCTTGTTTGCAGTTAAATACTTTCATCCTAAATAGCATTCCAGTTGTGGTTACGGTGGTTTCATTTGGGATGTACACCATGTTTGGTGGGGACTTAACACCTGCAAGGGCATTTACTTCACTTTCGCTGTTTGCTGTATTACGGTTCCCCTTGTTCATGCTTCCTAATTTGATAACTCAGGTGATGTCTTTTCCTCATTGTCTTTAATGTTTTTGTTGTTGGCTTAGGCACTGTTGAGACAGTCATACTTGTTGAGTTATTGTACTTGTTATAGGTATCTCAGGCATATTTCGTTGTTGTTTGTGGACTAATTATTATTCTACTTGGATTACTGCTTTTATCTGTTACTTACTCACATGAGGATCCTTAATGGTAAATTTTTTATATGGGATGTTACATTTTCTCTCATAATCTGGTTTCTTTCTCTGTTTAAATAAAAATTTAGTTAGTTTGTTCTTTTCATATCATGGATTGTTACTTGGATTTTTTTTCCAAGTTTTATGTATCTGGCTTAAACTGTAAGGCTAGCAATTTGATCTGAGCAAATAATTCAATCAACTTTAAGCACTCAACTTCTGAAGTACAAGTTTTTTCTGGAGTACAAAACTTGTACTAGTTTTTTACCCACTGAACTGCCTAGCTTAAACTAGGTGACATGTTATGCTAAATTAATGCAAATTGTTTCTGCTATGCTACTACTAACTTCGGAAAAATTGACAGCGTGCATTGCTTGATCTGAGTTGCTGCCTGCTAAACTTTCTGTGAAAAGGAAAATGGTGTCAAACACATTTATGCAGTATAAACCATCCGTCATCTCTCAAGAGAGTACTTTCCTTCACGCTAAACCAAATAACCCAAAATAAGCTCATTTAACATCTCATAACCAAATAAGTATTTTCCTAAAATGTATCTTTGCATAGACAGATGTCCCACATGTCCAAAAAATCCCTACAGATTATAACTAGAACAAGGAAACCAAGAAAAATATTATTGGCTTTGGACAATGAAAGGACTGTTGGTTTTGGATAAACGCCACAAAATCCCAACTACAAGCAAAATCCTAAATCCTGACAACTACCTCCACACAATTGTAGGTCTCACAGGGATAACCCTTGAGATATGATTCTTATGCCTTCCTTATAGAAGAGCCCCATGATTCATGCCACTAGGTTTGCATGTCATTTGAAGTTGAGGCGTATGCTTCTTGTGAAGCGCTTGTGCTGCATGAATTCTGTTATGATTTTCCACATTTCTTAAGCCCAACTATTGGAGGTCTGTGAAGAGACTGAGAAAGCATGAAAATGGTTATTTTCTTTGATACTTTCCTGCTTCCATAGACATTTGGTAGTGTTGGTGGGATTTTCTGGTAATTTTGATTCATTTTTTTATGGTTGGTTGTGTCCCATTGTGCTTCATCTACATTGGTTCAACCAAAATCATTGGAGAAAGAAAAGAGGATCACCTTCACAATGGGATCACTTATTTCACCAATGGATAACTAAATGTAAAAGTTTGTAGATAAAATGTATTGGAGATTTTATAGGCTGATTCTAGCATTTCTCCATATTGTCTGAATACCTTGTTCATTGCGATAGGTATCCTTTGCATGATTGTTTATTTAAAACTTAGAATTATACTACAGTGTACCTGATAAAAAAAAGTTTCCTTGCATAAGGAAGTACTCAAACTGGTTTTAATTGTTTGAAATTCTAATGCTTCTACTATTTGACAGGTCGTAAACGCAAATGTATCATTGAAACGTCTCGAGGAACTATTCTTAGCTGAAGAGAGAGTTCTTTTGCCAAACCCACCTCTTGAGCCAGGGCTTCCAGCTATCTCGATCCAGGATGGATACTTCTCTTGGGATATAAAGGTTTACTCTTTTAAGTTGTTTTGGGAACTGCTGTTTATTTGTTTGCATACGTGTGCGTGTACGTGCGTGTGTGTCATACATCCCAGAATGCACTTCCTTGTACAGTGGCCGGTGTTTGGTGTTTTCGTGTGATTGTCTAGCTTTATTTTTTCAAAACACTTCTATAACATAAGCTTTGAAGAATGAGTGTGTGAAGTAGGGAGGTTTGTGAGATGTAGAGGAACGTGTGATTTTTATTGATAGAAAAGTAAGATCATAGTAAAAAATTAAAAAAGAAGGGATTTAGGTCCTGCGGTGGCGGTGGCACCATCGTTGAATAATGGTGCACCAATATCATGCTCTCAGTAGAGCTTAGGCTCTGATACCATGTCGAACAAATAATTTCTATTAATTAGGAAGATTCTAATTACCTAATTAGTTATTATTTCCTAATGAGATATCCTAAATATTCTCATAGATCATGAAATACAACTTTCCTATTTTAATGATATACACCAAGAGTGATTCGATGTATCTCATTTACACGTATTCAATACTCTATAATCTAAAGTGGGTGTGTGAGTGGAGTTTTAAAAGTTTGATAGCACCAATCAAACTAAAGGGGAAATCTTACAAGGCTACAATATGACAAAACTTGCTTTATGACATTTAATGTTAGATAGTCAAGAAGCAACATGCTCATATAATGAGTGTAGTACAAATGGATGAGTAGTACGATTAGAAAGACAATAAAAATTGGCTATATTTTATCTCAACATTCATTTTCGTCCACTTCCTTCTTTGAAGCCGAAGCCTCCAACTCTATAGTTAGTTTCAACCTCTATCTCCTCTATCAGGGGAGGATGTGGAATAGATGGAAGAGAGCAAACCCCTGCGAGTGGAGAGAACAAGCCTCAAGTTTAGGAATAAAAGTAATAGGTTGAGATGCTCAAAATATGAATGGTGATACAAACATTGGTACCAAAAATGGGTATCACCTCTTTGTTTCCTTAAACGTAGACCACAATTATCCTATCCAATATCTCTCCCCTATCTTGCTCATATTTCCATCATTGTATAATACATATCATTTATATTGTGCTAAATCTAATGAAAATTTTAATGCCATGGACCCTCCCCCCCCCCCCCCCCCCCTTTTTTTTCTTTTTTACAATGTACTGCATAATTGTTGATACGACAAACAAGAGATTTATTAGGAGTTAATAAATTAACCAATATTATAATAGGAAACGTGAAAAATATGATGTAGAAGTAACCATACACTATTTGGTATTGATATTGTATCATATAGATATGGATGGATTGCACATATTGAAGTATCCAACTACCGTAAGCCATGGGAGATAAAATAAAATCTCGGTTTGTTTTGTAATGTTTTGTATGAAACATTTTGATTTTTCGAAATCCCTAGACGAAACATGCTTGAAACAAAAATATTCAAAATTTCCGTGTTTTTTTGGGGAAATTAGAGAAGAAGAAGGAAAGGAGGGAGTGATGAAGAAGGAGAAAAAAAGAGAGAGGAGCTTCAGCAGGTCTGGTCGTAGACTCATCCTCTGTGGTGCAGTGTGCTAGGTTGGCTGCAGCAGGCTTGGCTTGGGAAGCAGGTCCAGGGTAAGCCAATATGATGCTAGCAGGCGCAAGAAAGAGAAGGTACGATACATCAGTCGGAGTTGGAGGCAAATCCGGTTCTTGAGTTGCAAATCCGGAGCAGGGGCGCATTTCTGGCCCCATATTCTGGGTGTGCCATGGGGGAATATTTCCGCGATAATGGAATGCACGCATTAATAATCTATGATGATCTTAGTAAACAGGCGGTGGCATATCGACAAATGTCATTATTGTTACGCCGACCACCAGGCCGTGAGGCTTTCCCAGGGGATGTTTTCTATTTACATTCCCGTCTCTTAGAAAGAGCCGCTAAATGATGGGACCTGTAGAGAGAGAGAGAGATTTGGGGTGAGGTCGTCGGAGTTACATCGTTGGTGAGGTATCCTCTTCTTCTTTAGTCTTTTCTTTTCTTTTTTCTTAGAAAAAGACGATGTCGCAGCTGTGTAGGGTTCTTAAAAGAAGACAATGACATTCTCGACTTTAGTCTTCTTTTGGAAAACTCAAGTTATTTAAATAAAAACCCCACATTTTTAAATATTTGAGAAACCTTTTTCAAATTGATGATATGCCCCTTGACTACAGTCTTCTATGAAAGACTTCAGTAAAAAGGCTAATTTAATGGTTCGAATGTTTCATATTGTTTTGGTATCTATTCGATTTTTTCAAAACACTGAAAATCGAAATGAGATTTTAAACCATGGCGATGAGGAATATTTTAGTTCGAATTGGAGGCTTTAAAAGGATTGAGGATGGTGGTGGTAAGAAAGGATATGCGGACACATGCTTTGCTTGATGATATGGCTTAAGATAGAGTTGAATGGTGAAAGGGGATTCATGTTGCTGACACCAATATTTGGGAAGAGGTGTAAGGTGATGCTTATGCTTGCGGACTCACATTGTAAAGTTTCTAACTTGAAGTCTTAAACGTGCCCATGCATACATATCCATGTATAATTGGTAAGTGAACGTTTTATTAGAACAAGGTAGACCAAAGCAATTTTTTTTCCTTCGTAAATAAAATGTAAAAGTGATTTTTTTTTTTTTTTGTTTTTTGATTGGTAAGCCTGTTTTATAATGAATCAGTAACTCGGTGACGGTGGGAATTGATCCCAGGTCTATGGTATCATCACCCATGGACTTATACCAACTAAGTTACCGTATCTTCCTCGTATTCACAAAGTTACAGGACCAATGCAATTATAACAAATCTTATTGTTGCATTATTTAGTTGTAGTAAAATGCAAAGGATATTAGTGTAGATATTTTGATTTTGGGAAAAAATGTTAAGAGTTTGAATTTCAAATCTTGTCTACTCTAATACGTAGTACTCACTCTCTTTTTTTTTCAATAGATGTAAGTGTGAAGTTGGGGTTTTGATCCTTGGTATATGGTATTACCACACACAGACTTTACTAACTTTCTAAGTTGGCACCTTCAAACTAATTGAATTTCAAACAAAATACTCGTGTTTTACAGGACCAATGCAAGTATAGCAAATCTTATTGTTGCATTATTTAGTTGTAGTAAAATGCGAAGGATATTAGTGTAGATATTTTGATTTTGGGAAAAAATGTTAAGAGTTTGAATTTCAAATCTTGTCTACTCTAATACGTGGTACTCACCCCCTTTTTTTTTATAGATGTAAGTGTGAGGTCGGGGTTTTGATCTTTGGTATATGGTATTACCACACACAGACTTTACTAACTTTTTAAGTTGGCACCTTCGAACTAATTGAATTTCAAAAAAAAAAAAAAAAATCGTGTTTTGGTTGAACATTTCAGTTTTGGCCAAAATTGGCAATACGTAGTACTCACCCTGATGCTCCCTTAATCAGGGTAATGCCTCCAAAGCAGCACATAGGGGTATGTTGGGTTGCCAGAAATTCTTATATTCCTAATCTTGATGAACCTTTGTGTTGGGTTTTTTCTGGTTTGTTTGATCTAGGTTTTTCATGATATGAGAAATTAACTATCACATGATTCATTGGAACTGCACCATCGCTTATTTTGTGGTCCACAAGCGTGTGAAGGTGGGTTTTGAACACTACTCTGTGGTATTACCAATCAATGATTGGTGTTGCCAGCAGTAAGCATGTTTTTAAGAAGATCAATAACTAAAAGGTGCAGGTTGGGTTGAAACCAGGTTTCTGATATACACACTCACAAAAAAATTACCTACTTATCAACGTGGCACTATCAGTTTTTTGGCGTAATGTATGAATTTTCAATTATCACACTCAAATCGTCCACAGTATTAAGTAACTAGTAATGTTGGGAATTTATGATGCATGTGCATACTATTATACCAACATTATCTGCCAAGGAGTATTCACAGGTTAAGAGTATGTCGTGCACCAAGAACATACCTAATATAATCATCGATTATGAATCGACTTTGATTTGGATGATACAAATTGTCATCCTCTTTGATTTTAAACCTTGTTGATTTAGAAAAGCTTCACTCAAACATTGAGGTCAATTGCTCGACTCTCTTATACTTGATGCCTCAAAGCCTGTATCTTCTCATTTGTGTTTGGTTTTCAAGACTAGAAATAACTTAAAAAATGATGATCTGTTTCAGGCAGAGAAGCCCACATTGTCAGGCATCAATTTGGATATACCGGTTGGTAGCCTTGTGGCAATTGTTGGTAGTACTGGAGAAGGAAAGACATCATTGGCATCAGCGATGCTTGGGGAATTGCCTCCAATAGCAGATGCAAGTGTCGTTATTCGGGGAACTGTTGCTTATGTTCCACAAATTTCATGGATTTTCAATGAAACTGTGAGTCACAATATTTTTATCGTTTTTCTCGTGTTGTTATTTGAAAGCGAATATGGTAGCTAGATAGCTCTCATATTTAATTCATCTTGTAGGTTCCAGCCTTCTAACACTGTAGATCTCACAATCCTTGATGTTACAACCATGCTCACGTAAGAAATAAATATTCTGGTTGCTTATATCACTATGGTTTCGGCAATATGGATTGTGGGATCTATGGTGTTGGAACCAGTTTAACCACTTCAGTTACTTACCCGTACAAGCAGGATGACTCCAAAATATTTGGTGTAGGAAGCATGACCATATAAGCAATAAACATTTTGTTGCTCATATCACAATGGTTCTGCTACTGTGGGTGGTAGGATCCATGGTGTTGGAACCAGTTCAACCACTTCAATGGAATGGCTTTGCATGTTATTTGTACTCTACTTTATAAAATTGCTAACTGTTACAAGTCTTGGATCCAAATCATACCCATATAGGTACGTCAGAACATATTATTTGGATCTGTTTTCGAAGCAGCACGATATGAGAAAGCAATAGAAGTGACTGCATTGCAGCATGACCTTGACCTACTTCCTGTAAGTATTTATATTGCACCAGAATAACCTTAAAGTTATTTGATGATAATACATGTGCACTTGTAATGTTCCCATTAAAGTTTTACTCTTATCGTTTTGTGGCCTACATATCAGTATGACTCACACATGTACCATATCAGGGTGGTGATCTCACAGAGATTGGTGAAAGGGGAGTTAATATTAGTGGTGGGCAAAAGCAAAGAGTTTCCATGGCTAGGGCTGTATATTCCAATTCGGACGTATATATCTTTGATGACCCCTTAAGTGCTCTAGATGCTCATGTTGGTCGACAGGTAATCCCATCATTATAAACATTATGGAATCACTCTGAGGATCACAAGTTTCATGTACTTATCTCTATTATTATGACTTCTATTCCAAGTTTACTAGTGTCTACTCTTTAAATTTTAGTGCAGTGTTGTCTGTTGGCAATTTTTTTTTTCCTCATAGTATGTTTTGGGCATCATACGATATGGTTGTCAGAGAGTCTAGCTGAATCCTTTCACATTATCCCCTGTATACTATTCTTCTAGCAGAATGAAACTAATTTTGTTTACGGAAAATAATCTGTTATGCATAAATACAGGAGAAAAACACTAGATTTTATATTGATACATTGAAGTACGGCCAGTATGAAAGCTTATGAATTTTTTCCATAATAACAATTTCTAATGTTTTGGAATTTTTTAAGCAGTAGAAATTTCTTTTCAAGAAATTCAATATAAACCCTAAAATTGAGAAAATTTTCTTGTGAAAGAGCTCCCAAATGAAGAATATTTTTCTTCACCAAGGAGTGGGATTGCTTACTAATATATGTATAGGTTTATGATTATTATTTGTTAGTTAGTTGGGCTGTTAAATTTTTTGGAAAGAAATTTTTATCCATGAGATTTAGCTTTATATTACTTTGACCTGTGCTGCCACTGTTTTTACAGGTTTTTGATAGATGTATTAAGGAAGAACTGCGAGGAAAAACTAGAGTGCTTGTTACAAACCAGTTACACTTTCTCCCACAGGTTGACAGAATTCTTCTGGTTCATGATGGTATGGTGAAAGAGGATGGAACCTTTGAGGAACTTAGTAATAATGGGATGCTTTTTCAAAAGTTAATGGAAAATGCGGGGAAAATGGAGGAACATGTAGAAGAGAAGGTAGAAGATGAGAACCATGAGCAGAAGAGCCTGAACCCTGCTGCGAATGGGGAAGTAAATGGAATGAAAAAAACAAATCAAGGGAGAGAAGGCAAGTCTGTTCTTATCAAGCAGGAGGAGCGTGAAACGGGTGTTGTCAGTTGGAATGTCCTGATGAGGTAGGAAACTATACCGAGTAGGTTTTATGCTTAAAATACTTGGATGTGTGCAAGTATGTTTTTTATTTTTTATAAGTTAAAATTTTATTAAAAAGGGGACAAGATGGCACCAAAGAACCAACTTATCGAAAAGGGGCGAGGGCCACTACTTATCACAATCCATTTTCTATGAATTGCTGTGTTTGCCACTGTGATGGATCCTTGTGTCAGGCATATGTTGATTCACATTTCTGAAGGATTTGTTTTTAATTTACTGAAATACACACACACACACACACACACACACACACGTATATATATGGGGCATCCTCAAAATGTTTTACACTTATTAAAGAAGCATAAAAGCTTGTAAGGAATACGACTCATCTATTGAAGCATTTACAAAAGGGATCGTCATTCCTTCCACACCTTCGATTAGCCTAATAAATATTTAGATCAATATAATGAAAAGGTTTACTTTGAAATTAAATTTTATTCTATTTTTTGGTCTAAAAGGTTTCCTGTTTTTTTGGTATAAAGCCTTTGACAAGTTCAAAGGTAGCTTTTTTGAGGATTTTATAGGGCGGTGGGATTGGGTTTGTAGATTGTAGTAGAGTCTTATGTTTTGTTGGCCTCGGCCTTCTCTTGCTTGTACTGTTTGTTGGTCATCTCGATCACTTTCAATACAATTTGCATTTACTTATAAAATAAAAAATAAAAAATAAATAAATTTTATGCAAATTTCACATTTACGATTTTTATCTATGTCAAACTTAGGTAAGAGTCCTAAATTTATCATTCTTTGCAAAGAACTATAGTTAACATGTCCTAATCTACCATGTGATACATTAAATAATTCAAGAATATAAGTAGAAGAAACAATTTTATTATTCATTTCAAAAGATACATTCAGTTTGAATAATCCATCATTCAAATACCCATTTTCCACAAATATCCAATTATTGGTCAAGACAAATTTGTCCGACTTAGACACTAACTTAAAGCATTTTTAACTCGGTAAGAACCTGGAACTAGATTCCTATGAATCTCTAGCACATGCAAGACATCATTCAAGGTAAGAACCTTTCCTGAAGAAAATTTCAGCACAATCTTCCCATGTCCTTCAACTAAGGAAGTAGAAGAGTTTCCAATGTACAGTTGTTCTCCATTCTTTACCTTATGATATGTTGGAATACACTTCTATCAAAGTAGATATATTTAATGGCTCTAGTATCAACCTACCAATATTTGATGTTATTCACAAAGTTTGCTTCTGGGACAACTGCTGCTAGGTTCTCAACTTCAGCCACATTCATTTGACTAGACTTGTTAGGTTTGAAAGAATCATGTACGCTTTCCTCAATCCTTTGTTTCCTTTGTTTGACATAAACAAAGCATTTTCCAACCATCTTTTTGACATTTTTATTTTTGGGACCATTATTCTTCCACTTTCCTGTTTTGTTAGAATTGGGTTTGGGTTAGGATGAATTTTCTTTTGCAACATTTGCTTTGGATTTTATGGATGGAACCATAGCTTTCTTCTCACTATTTTTGTTACCTTCTTCAATTCTTAAACTTGCAATCAAATCCTCCATAGTCATCTCCTGTTGTTTATGCTTAAGGTATTTTTTGAAGTCTTTCCAAAAAGGTGGTAATTTTTAAATTATTGATGCAAGTTGGAAAGATTTATTAATCACCATACCTTTAGCATGAATTTCATGGATTAAAATTTGCAGATCTTGGATATGATTCCCAACTGTTTTGAAATCCACCATTTTAATTCTACATATCTACCAATGAAAATTTTCTTTATCCTGGCTCTTCCGTTTTATACTTTTTATCTAGGGATTCCCAAAACTGCTTAGCGGTTTGAATTGGAGAATACACACTGTCTAGTTCATTCATAATAGAGTTTCTGATAAGAAGTCTGAATTTTTTCAGGCTTTTGTTGTAGTAACTGTAGTCTCATCTCCCACATTCTCACTAGGAATGAGTGGGGTTTCTCTAAGAAGATGGACTAGATTTAAAGTAGTAAGTTAAAACAATATTTTCTAATGCGATTTTTGAAATCACTTCCATTAAACCTTTTTTGTTTCTCTTGATGATTCGTTTTTTCAATGAAATTGATATTATACTTATGAAACAAAAATTGTCTTAGGATTGTTGTATGTAAATCAGTTTATTTGAAAAAATAAATCCAATCTGAAGTAAAGAGAAGATAAGTTGAATCCAAATAATTGGCGAGAAAGAATTAAGAAACGATCGAAGGAAGAAGACTTACGATTTGGCGAAAAAATGGAAGATGAAGGCTACACGTTGAATGCGACCTCCTTAAGACAGATTTGCTCCTGTTCTGATGCCAGTAGTTTGTAGGCGTTTGTTTTCCAAGATACATTTATTTAATTGCAGAGAGGCAGTAATCCAATCTCGAAATGATGATTGTTCGAACATACATGGTGTCTGAAGGAGACACCTTTCTATTCATACCAATTACCAAAGAAGACTCTTACCAGAAGACACAAATTGGTTTCCTAATGAACACCAATTTGAAAAGAAAAGAAAAGCTAAATAGGGACGTGAAAGGAACTAAATAAAATAAAAAGAATAATCAAACATTGAAGACCACAAGTTGGCCCACGGCCTAGGCTCGTGCCCATGTCCGTCTCAGCTCGACTCGGTGTGGTGTGGTGTGGCGTGTGTGCACACACGTGTATGACCTGGTGGGCATACCCACGCCAAATCTTTATCAAAGACTTGACTCAACCTTACTTATATACTCACTTCCGATCTTATACTTCACTAATGTGGGGCTAAAAGATATTTACAAAGGTTATAATAAAACAACCTTGCAAGTAAGGGTGTTTTGGAATGATTTTTTCATTCACCCTTAAAGATGTAAGGGCAACTAGAAATATGATAAATATCTCCTCATAGTGGAGATTAAAAACCAATAAGGTCTCTCAAAAATACTAGTGGGACCCACTTTTATAAATGTCTAAAGATTGCCCAAAAACACTAAAACCTTTTTTTTTTTTTTACCATACTCTTTTCAAACATTATTGAATTAGATTTTCCTTATTTTTTTCCCTCATGAACTTTTGGAATTGCTTCACCATTTTTCCAACTGCATAGGAAGCATAGATTTCCTCGTGCATCATATTTATTGTTGGTATGGTATTTATTATTATTTTTAAATAGGCATCCCAGTAAAGGGCAACATGTCTTCATGTTTTCAAGCATTGCTTCTTATGCTTCACACTCACAGTTTTTCTGCTGGCACACTTGTATGTGATGTTACCAATCCTTACGTTATAATACCGTAAACTGAACTGTTGATATGTATTCCTTTTGCAGGTATAAAAATGCATTAGGGGGCTTGTGGGTAGTTCTGATACTGCTTATGTGTTATATTTTAACCGAAGTTCTTCGAGTTTTTAGTAGCACGTGGTTAAGTACTTGGACTGATCAAAGTACTCCAAAGATACATGGGCCTGGTTTCTACAATCTTGTTTATGCACTTCTATCTTTTGGTCAGGTACATGTCTGATAATCATATCCATATTCAATTAAAGCCTTCCAAATTGGTGATTTGTCTATTAATCACTAAGTTATTTAATTCCCTCCAATATAATGGTTTCGACTGTAACATTTTCTGGTTTCTAGGGTTGTTGAAGGCTTCTTCTTTTCATTTCTAGGTTTAATGGTTTATTTATAATAAAAAAATCATTTTCATTTCCAAAAATTTCCCCTAAAAGCCCATCACCTTCAATCTCTAGGGTAAATTTTTTTACCCTTCAGCCTCATGATTCTATCTTCTTCGACCCTCAATCTCAAGAACAAGATAGGTTTTTAGGGAGGTTGAAGATGATGGGTTTCTTGGTAAATATCCCAAAACATCATTTGTTCAAAGCTTGAATTTTTTTCCAAACTTTCTTGGATTTATCCAAATTAAACCAAACTAACCCCCACCAAATCCAAACTTGGTTACAATGTTTTCAACAAAGTTATGGGATTTTTGGAGAAATTTGTTTTTTTAATGTAAAGAACAAAATATTTGAGTTTTCAAATCTTCAATGGATATTTCCTTCCTTTGAATTTTTCAATTATCCTCTGATTTTCCATAGTGCAACAAGAATAGAAAAGGTTTACAATCTCCAAAGAGTTTCTTCCCCTAGAAAGTTCTCATGATTGTCAACTTATCATTTGTTATTGCTGGACACTTTGGAAGGCTTATAACCCCAAAAAATTTCGGTGGGTTCAGGTACTAGTGACATTGACAAACTCTTATTGGTTGATCGTTTCAAGTCTTTATGCTGCCAAAAGGTTGCACGATGGAATGCTTCAATCTATATTAAGAGCTCCTATGGTATTCTTTCACACTAATCCAGTTGGACGGATAATCAATAGATTTGCGAAGGATTTAGGTGATATCGATCGCAATGTTGCTGTGTTTGTAAATATGTTTTTTAGCCAAGTGTCGCAGCTCTTTTCGACTTTTGTGCTGATAGGCATTGTCAGCACCATATCTCTGTGGGCCATAATGCCACTTCTGATCTTGTTTTATGCAGCCTATCTATATTATCAGGTACGCATAATTTCCTATTATGTTGATTTGGGTTTGTTCCAGTTCATGTTGTGCAATATTATTTTAATCTCTAGAGTTTTCCTTGGAGCTGAAATCATATTTGCTAGGTCCCATTCTTGTGACTTCCAAAGTACACCTATATTTGGAATTCTGGATAAAACCTCTGTGGATTGTTACAGGTCAGGGTGTCAGAATCTGACACCAGTGTGAATATTGGATTTAGCAAACCCCAGAAAGTAGGTTCCTAGAGTCAGCAGCATATTTTAGGAAAAAGAATAAATAGAATGCTAATAGTTTATATTGATACTAAACAGTCAGTCCCAACATTGTTTCCATTTATATGTTTTATTGTATTCAACTGTAAGTAAATCTTCAGAATTAGTACTTTCTAAGCTGTAACTTGTGTTTGCTTACCTTTTTTTTAGAGAAAATTCCTTTTTTAAAAGTGCTTTTCAAGGGTATGCTCCTAATTCATCTTAAAAGGAGTGCATTTCACTCAAAAGAAAATGAGATGCACTAACACGAGAGGGCAGAAAGTAGTGTGCTGATGCTGGAGCTGGTTCAAAATCTGTCTTTGTTTATTTACTATCTAATTCGCTATCCCACTCCACTTGCAATGGTTCTTTTCTTATTGGAACCCAAAATAATAAGCCCTATTGGGTTTATATAAAAAACAATGGTCAACAATTCCTAATCTAAAATTTATGCTAATCTTCTGTGAATATGTTGTGGTGTATCAATATATACCTTGTTTCCTTGCATAGTAATCTAATACTTCATTATAACATGATCTTACATCATGAGATTAGATATTAATTTATATTAAAGAAAAACGGTGTATATTACCAGCTATTTAGATAGTAATCTGTAAGGTTGCATCATTGTTCCTGTTTTGCAGAACACAGCCCGAGAAGTAAAGCGGTTGGATTCCATAACCAGATCTCCTGTTTACGCACAATTTGGAGAAGCAATAAATGGTTTGTCAACAATCCGTGCCTACAAAGCCTATGATCGGATGGCTAATATTAATGGGAATTCCATGGACAATAATGTCAGATATACCCTCGTGAATATGGGTGCAAATCGCTGGTTAGCCATCCGTTTGGAAACGTTGGGAGGCCTTATGATTTGGTTAACAGCAACCTTTGCAGTCATGCAAAATCAACGGGCAGAAAACCAGGTGGCCTTTGCATCAACAATGGGTCTTCTTCTTAGTTATGCTTTAAATATCACAAATCTGTTGACTGGTGTTCTGAGACTTGCAAGCCTTGCCGAGAATAGTTTAAATTCTGTTGAGCGTATTGGCACATATATAGAGTTGCCTTCTGAGGCTCCAGCTGTTATCGAAAGCAACCGGCCCCCACCTGGATGGCCTTCATCAGGATCAATCAAGTTTGAGGATGTTGTTCTACGGTACAGACCTGAACTTCCTCCGGTTCTCCATGGTTTGTCTTTTACAATTTCTCCAAGTGAGAAGGTAGGAATAGTGGGGAGGACTGGGGCTGGAAAATCTAGCATGCTCAACGCCTTATTTCGGATTGTGGAGCTAGAAAGAGGAAGAATCTTGATTGATGGTTGTGATATTGCGAAGTTCGGTCTGTCAGATTTACGTAATGTTCTTGGGATTATACCTCAATCACCAGTTCTTTTCTCAGGTATGCACGTTTCTTCATAAATCTAGGGTTTAGGTCACTTTTGCACTAAGTGAGCTGAATTCACTTAGTTGCCCTATGTTGAGCCCTCCTGAGAAATATGTCTAGTTGAGGGTATATTGTGTCATGCATTTACGGAATCTTTAAACGGTTGTTTTACATAATTAAATAATACCCACCTGCCTCAGTGACCAAAGCCTTCACTTTCTCTGTTTAATTTACCTAGATAATCCACTCAACCAACTGAATCAATTGTACATATTGCAATTTTTCAAAAGTTCATATACTTAAATGACCAAAATACCCTTTTCATTTCAAATGCCTGCCAGGCATTCGTCACAGCAATGTTTTAGTGGTTTGGATAATTTTGGTTTCTAAGTAATGGACAGTTTTCTATTATTGGAGGAAATATACTGGATCCTAGATCACTGCTTTGATTTCTACCAAACAAGCTTATCCTGATTCCTAAGGGACTGGCGAGTGAGAAGGAAGGCCCATGTTATGCCGGTCTATCATTGGGAATAATATATCATCTTTTTTGCTTTCTATTGATCTATCAAATTTCCATTTTATAAAATATGAAATGTGGCTGACTCAGGATCAGCTGCATTTTAGGATGCTTTTGCTAGCTGTTTAATATTGGATCCATCAAAAGGTTAGTCACTTCTTAGATGAGTTATATACATCGTTATTAAACAGACGATCTTCACGTTTGCTCAAACTTAGATGGTTTAAAAAGAGATTAAAGTTGAGAATAGACACATACATTAGGGTAGCCGATCAATGCTGACCATCAGAAATGTAAGTCACTTCTTGGAGTTGTATACAATTTTTAGTAACCAGATGATCCAAACTGTTTGCTTTAGGATTGACTAATAAAGAGTTTCGGATTTGTAAATGAGTCGTGCTGGAGTGACCTCAAGATTGGACCTCACATCGCACACCCTAACGTGAAAGTGATAGGAACCATAGATGCTTTTTCACTCATATCTCGAGGAAAAGCATAGATGGTTCCCATACACTTTCACATCAGGGTTTGCAATGTGAGGTCCAATCTTGAGGTCACTTCAGCATAAATTCATGCATTAGGGGGCTAAGATTCTATCAGTCTATTTTTTGGCGTGATAACCATGTGGCACATTTAACAGAGAGATGCTATCAATTAAAATCAAGTGGCAGCATTTTTCTATATTAATTATACAAATTTCATTTTGTTTTCTATTGTGACCATCGATACTTCTTTTTATCTTTTTGTTCACTTTTCTGCTGTCTAGGGACTGTCCGGTTTAATCTTGATCCTTTCAATGAGCACAATGATGCTGACCTGTGGGAGGCTTTAGAGAGAGCGTACTTGAAGGATGCCATCAGGAGAAACTCTTTGGGTCTCGATGCTGAGGTATATGCTGTGATTTCATTCAATATAATAAAAATGTATAATTTAATATTCTTTTTTTGATAAGTAAATATTCTTGTGGCCCATATCCTATTATGTTTAGGATATGCGTGTAAAAATTTTAGAATTATTATAATGAAGGTTATTAATTAATCAAGTTAAGAATAACAATACAATAAAAGCTCATCAATTAAATCATTAAGCACAATTTTATTTTATTTTTTTGGTTATGTAAAGCAGTGTTTAATTGCCTCTTATTTCATCTTTATTTATCCCAGAAGCTTTTCTGGACAGAAGATGCATTTCTATCAAAAATGTATTATGAGAAACATTTATGGGAGAAACAATTCCAAAATGGATGAACCAGTGCATAGAAGTCCCTTGTTCATGTAACCCGACAACTGATGCTGTCATTTTGCTTATAAAGGAACTTTGACCTTTCAATGTTGGTGTATCTATCAAACTAGAGCATTCTGAAGTTGATCATAACTTTTGTGTATCTGAATAGCATTGAGTCTCCTTCATCTGGCCTTTTATTTATTTTATTTTATATTTTATAGTGTAAAGAACCAAACCATAAAGGAACAAAGAACACGTAAAAATGCTGAAACCCAGTACAAGAACCCTATATGAAAAAACTCAGTAACACACCAATAGGCAAAGTGTACCAGATGCAGATTATATGGAGAAAAAGAACGATGAAGAGAGGAAGTACGTGATTCAACTTCCCCCAGTCAAGAAATGCAGCTATATATCCTTCGAAAGTCCTTCTCAAATAAATCGAAAATCCCTCTCTAACATAGATTTTCACTAAGACATAAGAATGGAAAAGGTTCTATCTTGGATGGTAATGGTCATCCAATAGGAGCTGTGATAGGAAAATGAAAATGAATGAATCTTTTCATAGGCATCGAGTTGAATTAGTTTGAGTTTGTTAAGGGACTCAAGATGGGTTGGTAAGACGAGGTGGTCCATTGATTGGACAGTCCACATCAATGAGCTGATGCACCAATTCACACGTGCATATGCTTTGCCTCACCTTACATACTGGGGCAGCATCCTACAAGGTATTTTCTGTAAAATAAACTAAGCGGGAATGCATGCTAACTGAGCTGCCTCATATGTCATATTATTTTGTCTATTAGTTGGAGAAAACAAACTTGTGGTGTTTACAAGGAAATATCTTCCTTTATGGTATGTGCAGGTTTCCGAGGCAGGAGAGAATTTCAGTGTTGGACAGAGGCAATTATTAAGTCTTGCTCGTGCATTGTTGCGAAGATCAAAGATTCTTGTTCTTGATGAAGCAACAGCAGCTGTTGATGTTAGAACTGATGCTCTTATCCAGAAAACTATTAGGGAAGAATTTAAGTCATGCACCATGCTCATTATCGCTCACCGACTAAATACCATCATTGATTGTGATCGGGTTCTTCTGCTTGATGCTGGTCAGGTAGGCCCTCAATGCTTTTATTTGTTTGCTCATCGTTGTCCTAGTTTCCTGCTCACTGTTTTTGTTTCAAGGATATAACTGCATGGAATGCATGCACGCACTAGGTTTGGGACCTTCCCAGGAGATATACTATGCAAAAGATTTTCATTTGTAGGATTCACCTTAGATTTGTATCACATAAACAGTATGGATTGGGGAGAGGAACTCTCTTCTCCTCAAGTACCTTCATGTCAACTATTTTGATATTGACTAGTATTAGAATTATGAACTTGCTTTCCAGGTTCAAGAATTTGATACTCCAGAGGATCTTCTGTTAGACGAAAGGAGTGCTTTCTCTAGGATGGTTCAAAGTACTGGAGCTGCAAATGCTCAGTATTTACGAAACTTGGTCCTTGGTGGGGAAAGGGGGAACAAATTGGGTAGAGAAGAGACCAATTGGCATGATGGACAGAGGAAATGGCTGGCCTCTTCACGCTGGACTGCTGCTGCCCAGTTTGCTCTTGCTGTTAGCCTCACTTCTTCGCAGAATGATCTGCAACAATTGGAGATTGAAGATGATAACAGCATCCTCAAGAAGACCAAAGATGCAGTGATCACTCTGCAGGGCGTTTTGGAAGGGAAGCATGACAAAGTTATTGAAGAGACGCTGAATCAGTATGAGGTTCCTAGTGATAGATGGTGGTCGTCTCTCTACAAAATGGTTGAAGGTATGTATGCAAATGCAACACCCCTACATAAAACACTTGTACATTCATGCAGGTTTGCATAAATGCATGCAGCATAGGGTGTGTTTTAGTAGTTTGTTACTTCGATACATACATATATATATATATGCAACCATACATGTCTGCATGGGAACATGACTTGTTTTTAGTAATTTGATTGCTACCTTATGAAATTAGTCAATGTCTCCTCAATTCCTAATGTTTGAGCCATCCTGGTGTAAGCATTACACTTTCTGGGTGCCTACATCCTCACAGGATTCAAAGAGTAAACCTACACTAAAATACTGGTTAACACAAGGAATCTGAGCAAGACCATTTTACGTATCAAAATTAGGAAAAGCCTTAATAGATTGAGGCTACTTTTGTCATCATAATCTCCAGTACCTTACTGTGTTAATTTTGCATTTTCACTCCAATCAACTCAAGTAGATGAAAACACCTCATTTATCTCTCCAAATGCATTTCTGATTATGTAATCAAGTCATAGTTTTCGGACTAAAATTTTCTTTACTTTCAACTTCCATAATCATTTATTTTATTTTATTTTATTTATTTTCTCAGGATCCTTTGAAAAATTATAAAATTCCTTTACTAACTTTTTCATCATCATCTTTATTGCTGAACGAATCTTGTTCCTCCATTCAGTTCTGTCAAAAGCCATGTTGTCTAAAGTAATTTGTTACCTTCAGGCAGCTCTTGAAACTTCATGCTTCCTCACCCTTCCTTTTTTTGGTCAGTGTTTGTTTAAGCTTCTTTTTTTTTTCCCTCCTGTACTGGTGGGTCTCTTTGGCTTCTGTTGTTTCTTTCCTTATAATTTTTGTAAGGTATCTTCTACTTAGGAAAAATTAATGAAATGTAGTTCTTGCTTCATTTCTGCATATGAGATGAAGGCTCTTCAAAACCCAAAATTTTAAGTTTCACTTTCAGGACATCACAATCTTGGGGATATTTGATGAAAATTAGTAAATTGGTTCAAGCAATCTGCCTGATACAGAGTTATTCTTTTTTCAGGTCTGGCAATGATGAGCCGGTTGGCTCGCAACAGGCTTCAACAGTCTGACTATGGTTTTGTAGAAAGGTCAATTAACTGGGACCAGGTGGAGATGTAGTAGGAGGTAATATGTCTTTTGTCTGAAAACTTCTGAAACTTGGAAGAACGAGAAGAAAGGTGAAAAATTGTATGAGAATCTGCAGTTTATTCTTTCAATATTAATGTAGTATGTATGTGCGGTGAACCCTTTTGAGCTATTTAACATGTTGTAACTCCTAGTTTCCTACCCAACATCAGCGTATCAAAAGTACCATCAATCCTACCAGAGCAGGGAAATAGAAAATGGGCAACCTGCCAAAGCAACCACCTAATGAAGTCAGAAAATAGAAAGAGCCGTGGTAATATCTGTGTGCTAGCATTGATAGACACATGTCCTCAGGAAAAGTTGTGGGGAGAGTTCTAAGTTGATTGTTGCCATGTTTCCCAGGTCAATAAACGAACTTTTGTGATTGCTCGATTCTGATTGATGATTTAATGTTTTTCATCTGTTCTAACCCTTTGCTGCTGTTCTCTGAAAGCTGGTCAGATATTGTAGCTTGATATCCAACATTCTTCTTGAGTTGTAAAACATGGAATACTTCATTAATTTTGGAGTTTGGTAAGGCAATTTGTTAAGCAACTAGACTCGTACATTTTACGACTTGGTATATTTCAAAGAAAGGGTAAAATATATATAAATGGCAGAAAAAAAAAAAACACTTCCTCAAATAATGGCAAAATATCTCATTTGTTAGGCTTTGGAAACTAGACGATTCATTGTTGGTAAGCCCAAAAGGCATGACAAGAAACTCTTAATGCTCCTAGTGAGTTTGAAATTTCTTCTTAGGTTTCTAGCTCATTTATATGTGTTGATGGTATCCAAACCACTGTAAATCTAGTTTGAGAAAGTCAGCGCCCCCATAGCTCAAGCAGAAAGAAGAAATTTATCCTTTATAATGATTTTATTCAAATCTCAATTGTCCATACACATGGTTCACGTTCCATCATTTTTCTATACTAACAAAAAGTTGAGTAGGGTCTAGTGCTTGTTCAGATTAACCTTAATTCCAACTAATTATACAGTATCAATAGATTTCAATTTTATTTTTTCTGAAAAATGGGTAGTGATACAGGCGGGTATTAAGATATGTTCGTTGTAAGCTTCAATTGAATAGGATGCTCATGGGTAGAAGGACCCTTCCCCCAAGGGTCCGTCAAACTTCTCTTGGTGTTTGTCTAACGAAGTATGAGGTTCACTTGGAAGCTTTGGGGTTGGTGCCTATTCCTCAGATACATCCTAATTTACATTGTGGCATTAATATACATCTTAATATCCATGGTTCCTCAAACTTATCATCAGCCTTGTAGCCTGATCAAGTTCAACCAATGAATCTGAATGAGTCAAGTCATAGGTAGGGGTAGGAACCTCGTTAGCAATCTCCCGTTTAATTCTTGAAAAAATCACAAATTTTTCTTATTTTTCAATGAAAGTATCATTCTTCGGATTATTAAACTATTATGAATAATTCACGCATTTTAAGTTTAAAAAGAATAAAACTCATTTTGACTTTTATAATTTTTTATACAACTCAGTGGAAAGAAAAATGTTACTATAACTTCTTGTAGGTTGCAAAGTGTAAACTTATAAGTTGTGACGTGTAGCACAAGTCAACTTTGAAGCGGCCATACTTCAAAATTTTGGAGGAATCCACCTTTTTCCTTGACAAATGTCCCTTTTATTATTAAAAAATTAATGACATGACCCTCTACATTTATTTGAGATTACACCTTAATTTTTCAATTTGATGATTTGTCCCTTGATTTTGGTCTTCTTTTATAAATCAATGGAACAATAACCTCAATGCCCTCATTATCCCATCATTTTTATTACCATCACCAATATATCATTACCTTCACCATCACCATCAATATTGTATTACCAAAAAAATTTAATGAGATGGATAATACACGTACGAAACATATGTTGCATATTTTTCATTTATCAATTTTTTTACCAAATTTTATACCAGATTTTTGCAGTCCAAAATTAATTAGAACTCGAATTTTTCACAGAATTGATTTTTTATCGTATTCCGAATTACTAACAAGGGGTAGGACATCCCAAATCTCGTGGAAAGGAGATTTTGCCTTTGGATTCAACTTGGGATTTGTACTTGTGGATGCATATTTGGGTTTATCTCAATCTTCTCTGCTACACCAAAGATGCTCTTCAATCCTGTTAGCACTAGTGTGGTGCTTGCCAATAATTCTCTGACGATCAAGTTAAAATTCTCGAAAAGATATTATCCTTTTCCTTCTAATCTCCAGAGATCCAAAAAAAAAAAAAAAAAGAATCCCCTTTCCTTGGATCCTCCCTCTATTATATATACTCTCTCTTAAGATCAAAGTTCCCTCTTTATTCGGGATTTGATTTCGTAAGATCCCATGATCATGGGGATCTTATTCTGAAAATAGAACCTTTCCTATCATATTTCAAGAATCTTGGGACTTTTCCTAGAATTTCTGAACTTAACAAGCGAGCAAAGAATCGTGAATGTTCTAATTTGGTTTGTCCTGACAATTAGGACAGACTTCGATCCATGCCCTACCCTACCCTCCTAATGGGCAGAGCTGAATTATTGATTTATCCTATGTACCACTTGCTTTTTATAATCTTCTTTTTCTACTCTCCAATTCCTATCCTCAACAGGACAGGTGTAAGATCTCGATGAGATACCGATTTTACCTTTTACAGTACTGAAGAGAGGGAGGTTGCTTCTACTAAAAGAAAGGTTAATTTCTTTGAACCAAGAACAAACAAATGATACTTCCCATATACCTTGATGTTCTCACATTGAAAATGTGCGCTAGGAAGATTAGTTAAATATGGGAACTTATCCACAATTATGTTTATAATTTCCTAATTCACATTAGATTTAAATTAATTATTATTTTTAGTTTTCTCAATTGTTAAGTTTTTTAATAAATAATTTTCTTTTTAATTATTAAGTTTTGAATACGAGAGAATTGCATTCAAAATAAACTCCTAATTATACTGTAGAGTGTAGACACATGTTTGGCATCCTACTGAGTCTTCCCATTATATACTTACGTAACATGGGCAAGCATCATCATGGCTAGTATGCAAGCCTTTCTTAGGCTACCTACCTTGGCAGGGTAACAATATGTCAGTTTAATCACTGTCATGATTTTGCCTAGCTAGGTCCTTGCGCTTTTGCCAAGTTGAAAGAACACAACAAGGTCCCCAACATCTCATGTAATATATTCATCCACCCTCAATGACGGGTTGAGATGCAAGCATAAGTTGATTCTCAAAAATGATAATATAGAAATAATTCAGATGGCAAAGACCAGAAGGAATGATCTAAATCTGGTCTTTCGGATCTGACAGAGCTCTTAGTCTCAGGATCTAACCCAATCCAACTCACAAGATACTAAAGGAAAACTGCAATTCATTGGTGCTACGGGCTGTAGATTTATTGCAGCAGCCATCAACCGCCTCAAATGCCTGTGCACACGCACTTGAGAATCCTGTCATTGCTTGGAAAACATTGGGTAGACATGTTTGTAGGTTGTTCAGGGTCATGGCCCGGCTCATATGTACCGAATTTAGATATTTTGCCTTCTCATCGTCTACCCTTTTTTTAAATGCCTCGGTTCTTGCACGTTTGACCAGAAAAGGGTGATTAGGACTCAAGTTGGAAACCATCTCTCCAGTCAACAAGTTCCTCTCAAACTTTTTTTCCATTTCGCTTAATGAGTTCAATTCCTTGTGCAACCTTTTCTCGAGTTGGTCTGACTTCTTCTGCAGGATGCGTTCTTCAGCTTGCTGCAAGACCATGGAGTGGATGACAGACACAAAACTCTTAATGGCCTCTGAAGCCACCTGTAATTAAGGATTTATAGACATTGACTGACGGTTAACAATTAATCTTCAACTAGGTGAAAAAGATTGAGCAGTACTAGAAATAACTAATAAGTTGATGTGTAGGAGAGATCAGAAATCTGTGTCAATGAATACCTTGTCAGGAAACTTCTCTTGTGCGAGCTGCCATTCTTCACAGAGGGTTTGGACACCAGATGATGAGTGGTCACTCTGTTGTTGGTCAACCACAAGGTAATCAGAGAGTTGGACCCACCTGTTGAGCACCCCTACATACTGACGTTGAAATTTGACAAGGTTGCAAAAAGTGTTGTACCAAGCATTGACCTCCGTTTCAAGTTGGGCAGTGGCCTGGCGATGGTAATCGGTAGTCGGTTCCATGCTTGGATGGTTAGTGAGATGGTTCATCTGTTGTGCAAGATGATTTTGAGCCTGATGGCACTCATACATTGTTCTCCACATATGCATCAGCCTGAAAAAGGAAAACCAACAGCCTGTGAAAAACAAGGTAATGGAAGGCCGAGTGTAATGTTGCTCAGAGTCTCTACAACCACGATTGTCAATGCCTCCCCTCTCTATGAAATTTCCATGACAGACAGACAGAAGCCCGTTACACTGACACAAGGATTCCTAACACAGTGGCCAAATTGGCCATCAATCTGGGTCAAGCAAATGTTCAGGTCAGTCCTTGAATGGAAAACAATCTTTGTTCTTACTCTTAAGAAGAATCCTAACCATCGATTGTGAGGCTATGGAATTAAGGATACAGATAACTGTCCAAAATTCTAATGGCTAGGAAAAAACAAACTGTCCATTTATTATTTTGATATAATATGATTATAAATTGATAGCTAAAATAAAAGTTCAACAGCAAACAGTGAAGTGCATGTAGCTCTGCCTACCTGATAGTGGGGAATCAAAGAGGCAATAGTTGACTAAAAACTTAATCAAACACTTGGAAAAACTTGAGTAGACATAGATAGTGTGGATAGGTGTTTTCAGACTAGTTTGCCACTGGCGTTTTAAGAGCAGGACAGACACAACCAGGGGGGAGGACATTCGAGATTAAGGTTTGGTGGCCCTAAGATGAGAGAAAGCTGAAGTTGTCAGGAGGTCAGAGTGCCAGGACCTGGGGATTGATGTTTTGCACAGCAGGAGTGTCAGCCTTGCTGACACCCCCCTTTTACCAGATCCCTAGAGAAGCATTGTTGTCCCACGTTGACCTCTACTAACACTGACAGGCAGAAGAGAGGTCAACCTGGGACAGTGACTTTACCTACCTACCAACACCTAGGCGGGCATCCATTGTGTAGGCAAGCACGGAGAGAAGACCTCTATAAAAGCTAAGTGGCTCCATTGGTACACAAGATTACTGTATCAAGAGCCATAACTTTGTCCGAACATTCTTTGGATTTCTCTCTCTCTAACTGCCATTCTCACCCTCCTTCATCACCACCTAACCTCACCTTCCACCTTGGTCTCTGTGACTTTGTAGGCTCTGCCTTGTCTTCTTCCCAAACAAAAAATGTCTTAGGGCCATGTGCAAGCCATAGCAAACATTGGATCTTTTGGCCACTCCGCGAATCTAGCCATGTAGTCTAAGTCCTTATTGACCTCTCCGTTCCTACTGTGAACACTACCCATATATATATAAATAGAAAGAGAGAGAGAGAGATAAACCTAAAGACTTTATAGATTGAGCAAACCTTACCCAGTGCTATCTATCAGACGAGAGAAAAAAATTAATTCAAAGTGTTAGAAAATAGAGTCATGCCTTTACCTGGAAGATAACTCAACCAGCTGAGGATGCAGGTCATCGTCTCTAAGTTTCAGTATAGACGAACAAGTTTTATTAATTGATTGTTGCAAACAACTAATATCAGATTGTAAGCTCTCAATACTTGATCGGATTTCCTCAGTTTTCAGCAAATCATGATCACCAGCTTCTTGTTTTTGGAGTAACAAGGCTTTCCTTTCATACTCCAATTTGGTGTTCTCTTCCTCCTGTGGCACAATATTAATTAGAAATTAGGGGGAGAGAGACTAGACATTACTGACTATTTACCAACAACATGAAATATAACACAATAGCCAGGTTCTTGGAAGCAACAGGAAAATCTTCTTAGGTCTTTTTTGCTAGAGCAACTCATGTCAATGCAGGAACATGGGAAAAAGTTATACATGCATTACATAGTAAGTATGGAAAGATGCAATTACATCTAACAAGCGTCCTAGGCCAAATTGACCTGATTGGATTATCCAAAGCACCAAACCAGCTACCATACTGGTTTGGATTGTTCATCATATTTTTCTGAGGTCCAAAAGACTGGAGTATAGTGGGTGGTGCCGCCATGCCAGTGAGCATATCATCCATGTTTCAGCTAATTAGATTGGGTCAGCTTCAATCAATTAAGCCCCTCCAGGGATCTAAGAAGTTAGGCCCAAGCCTGGGATCAATCCAACTTTCCCCATGTTATGTCTGACGATAAATTTTGGGGCCTGGCCATTGATCTTGTGCCATGCCTAAGGATGTTTACTCTTCAAAGTGAAGCTCAGAACAAGACTATTAAAATAACAGACCTAGGGTTCCTTGCTTCGTGGGGTTGAAAAAAATAAAGTTACTATTGGAACAGTATCAAGCTAGTTTTAGTCATGGATCACTTTCACAACTTCCATAAAATCCTCCTGTCACCTCCAAATAGCTCTTCCATAAAATCCTAGTTAGAACTTAACTTGACCATGGTTGCTTTTAAACTTAAATTAACCCTAACTACCCATTAACTAGGGTGAAGTTTTAACCAATCTTAATTAATTAACCTAACCCAAGTTAGTTTATCCCCACCTATGGGTAAAATTCAGCTCAATCTACGTCATCCTATACAAATATTTCTTACAAGTTGACCCCCCTCTATTTAGTCCATGTGGCTCTATATTGCCACCTCAACTCATATTTCTCCTCATTATATAAACCTTAGGTAAATCTCCAAGTCTTTACTCCTTCATACCTTCTTCATTGCCTATGCATCTCTAGAAACCTCTTATCCCTTAATTACCTCCCCAAATGTCCTTAGCTCAACTCCATTGAATATGGATTCAGCTAAAACTCCTCTCCAACTCCACTAAGAAATCTCAAAGTTTCTTGAAGCAAAATTAGCAACCTTCTTGGAAGAAGGCTACTCTTTATGCCACCTAACTTGGCATTGGAGAAGAAGTCTTCCTTTAATACTTATTAAGGTAAGTAGTTTTCCCACCACTACATACTCTTCTATATTTTTCATCTTCTTTTAGCCAACTATTATTCCTACACCATTCTTGTTTATTAGGTTCTCCCTTCACTTAGAAATTATAGCATCAGCTCTTCTAGGAGAGTCTACCCTCAATCACTCTTGAAGAGAGACATCCACTCAAGCCTTAGGTAAGCTTAAAGGACAAGATATTTAAATATACTCTTAACATAAACCAGTCATTCATAGTTAATAGAGTCTTGTATGTATTCCAGCCCAAAAAAAACTCAAGGTAGCGGAACGAAGCACAGAACCGAGACCGAGGAATAGGGCTTTTGCGAGTTGTGCTTGCAATTTGAGAAGGTACATACCTTCTCTCACCTTAGGTAGACCACCCGACATATTTTCTAATACTTAATCATTTTCAAATTTTACTTCATTCAACTTCTTTGATATAGGAGGGAATGATAATTCACTTGCCATACATAGAACAATTTTCATGGCTTAGTTAGGCATGATTTAGTTGACATAAACCATAAAAGGAGAATGTTTTAACCTTAAATTTATATGCTTTGAGTTATTGATTGTCTTCACTATGCTATGAGACACTAGGATCATAATTAGTCCATGGAGAACATTGATAGAAAACCTACTAAGCACTCCTTATAATTGCCATGAATTATTTTTGTTTTATACCATAGAAATACTTCATTTTTACCTTGAAATATTTTTATTTTACCATATGGAAATACATCATTGTTACAATGAAATGTTCATATTTTATAAACTATAAAACTCTCATTATTTCTGTTTTACTACGTAAACATACATTGCTTTTACCATGAAATGTTTACGTTTTATAAACTAGATAGTCCTCAATATTTCTGTTTTATAGTATAAAAATGCCTCATGCTAACTATGAAATGATTATGTTTCATAGCCTAGAAACTCTCAATATTTCTGTTTTACAATATAAAAGTACCTAATCATCACCATGAAATATTTATGTTTTAAAACCTAGAAAGCTCTCGAATAGAAATTTTAAAATATATAAGTACCTTATTTTTATCATGAATTGCTTCTATTTTATAACCTAGAAACCTCTCTAATATTCCATGAAAATTTATGTTTTATAACATAAAACCTCTTAGTCTTTGTTATGGAATATTTCTGCCTTACATATGAAAAAAAAAACCTTCTCTAAGTGCCTCAATTTTAGTCCTTGTACGCCTGTTCTACAAAAAAGAACTGCTCGATTCAGCAGTGTTTGATTCGCAATGAGTTCACTTCCACTTGGGATTTGGGATTCAGGAGAAGCTTTAATGATTGGGAGATAACTGATGTGATATCTTTCCTTGATCTCTTACACTCGTGTCCTCTCAACGAAAGTGAACAGGACAGATGGGAATGGACGAGGGCCAAGGACTTGAGATTCTCTGTCAGCTCATTCTTTAAGTGCCTCAATTCTTATGCCGAGCGATCATTCTTGGGATCTATCATTTGGACCACTTCCATCCCATCTAAAATATCATTTTTTGTTTGGTTGGCTTCCCTTGGGAAAATTCTTACATTGGATAATTTGATTGCTCGAGGGTGGATCACACCTAATTGTTGTCCCCTGTGCATGAAAGATGGGGAGTCTGTCGACCACATCTTAATTCATTGTACATTCTCTCATCAAATTTGGTCATTTTTTTTTTTTGATAAATATAAATTATATTAAAGAAGAAAGCGAGAAGAAGAGGCTGAGGTAGCCCCCAAATACAAGACAAAAACATAAAGGCAAGGAGAAAAACAAAGAAAGGAAAATCCGTCCACTGAGGGATGGAACTAAACACAAATAGCTTCCCAATTAAAAACAAAATCTTGGAAGCACACTCCCTCAAAATCTCTACTCAATTTTGACCAAAGAAAAAGAAGCCCCATAATATCTAAAATCACTGTGTAAGTCGAATTCTCCTTGCTATGGAATACCCTGTTGTTGCGCTCTCTCCAAAGACCCCAAGCAATGGCTGAAGGAAGGATAGCCCAGAGATGCCTCTTTCTCAAAGAGAAGATATTGAAACTCCAACCCTCTAAAAGCGCAAAAAAAGATAAGGGAAGAACCCAATCCACCTGAAAGCGAGACAAGAAAAACATCCAAATAACACGGGAGAAGGAACAGTGAATAAGAATGTGATTGGCAGACTCCCCGTCCCTCGAACAAAGATAGCAACAATTTGGGGTAATCCACCCCCGACAAATCAAATTATCTAAGGTAAGGATTCTACCCAAAGCGGCAAGCCAAACAAAGAAAGACACCTTAGAAGGAACCAAAGCGGACCAAATGATAGAAGGAGAGAAAGAAACCTGATACAAAGGAAGCAGACAATAATAGAAAGACTTAACAGAGAACTTCTTATCCTTAGCCTTGATCCATTCCCTTCTGTCCTGCTCGTTCTCTCTGACTTTGATCGAGTTAAGGAGATTAATAAAAGAAGAGACCTCCATCAATTCCCAATCATTGAAATTCCTCCTAAATCCCAGATCCCAAGAATCTGTGTTCCCGTTCCGCACCAGACACTGTCTTATCGAATTATTTTTTTTCAAAGAGCAAACGTACAAGGATGGGAATTGAGTAGACAGAGATGAAGTTCCACACCAACAGTCCTCCCAAAATCTAACCTTTCCCCCAACCCAACTTTGAATTTAATCTCCCTATCAAACTTATCAACTCCTTTCATAATCCCTTTCCACACACTACACCCGAAAGTTCCTCTAGCCTCACCACTATACCAACCATAACCCTTCTCTCCGTATTTCGCTTGAACCACTATTTCGCTTGAACCACTTTCCTCCACAAGTTATCTCTTTCTTCTCCGAATCTCCAAAGCCACTTGCTCAGGAGAGCTTTGTTTGTCAATCTTAGCCCTCTAATCCCCAAGCCTCCATTCTTCTTAGGAGTGCAAACCAACTTCCAATTCACCAAATGATACTTTCTACCACCATTATTATCATTCCACAGAAAATTCTTCATAAGTCTTTCAATCTTAACTTCCACTGACTTAGGCAAAGAGAACAAGGATAAGAAATAAATCGGCATGCTCGTTAAGGTACTTTTAATCAACGTAACCTTACCCCCTTTGGAAAGATATTTTGCCTTCCACGTACTCAACTTCTTTTCCATTTTCTCGATAACTCCCTCCCAAATGTATCTACTACAGTACGGAGCCCCTAAAGGTAAACCTAAATAGGAGGAAGGGAGTGTATCACTACTGCACCCCAAAATAGCTGCTAAACCTGAAATGTTCGGCACCTCACCAACCCCAAACAACTTGCTTTTCTGAAGATTGACATGTAAACCTGAAATTGCTTCAAAGCATCCTAATAGAACCCGAAGGGTTCTCACTTGTTCTCTTGAAGGATCTAAGAACACAATTGTGTCATCCGCGAATTGCAAGTGCGAAATCAATGGGCCCTCATTGGACACTCTAAAACCAGATAATCTTCCTATCTCAACCCCCCTCCTGAATAGTTTCCCCAAGGCCTCTGTTACTATAAGAAATAAAAATGGGGATAACGGGTCCCCTTGTCTCAAACCCCTGGAACTCCTAAAATACCCTGCTGGGCTGCCATTGACCAAAATCGAAAAAGAAACCGAAGTTACACACTTCATAACCCACCCAATCCACTTAGAACCAAAACCCATCCTACCCAACATATACTCCAAAAAATCCCAATTCACATGATCATACGCCTTTTGCATATCGATCTTACCTATGAGCCCCGCCTTATTATCTTTAGTCCTAGAATCTAGACATTCGTTAGCCATTAACACTCCATCTAGAATTTGTCTTCCCCTAATGAACGCACCTTGTTCCAAACCAATTAACTTCTTCAGCACTTCTTTCAATCTATTAGCCAACACCTTGGAAATTATCTTGTACACTGATCCCACTAAACTAATAGGCCTAAATTCATTCAAGTCAACCGCCCCCACTCTCTTGGGAATTAAAGCCACAAATGTATTATTAAGGCCATAATCCAAACAATCTTTTTCCTGTAACTCCCTTGGTCTTTTTCATATTCAGTGGGTCATTCCTTGTAAGTTCTTCTTGTTGTTAGAAGGGTGGGCCAGTAATGTTTTCTCTTCCAGAAAAAGATTCTTGTGGGCTATTCTTCCCTCGGCTATTGCTTGGGGGGTGTGGAATGAGAGAAATAACAGGGTGTTTAACAATAAGATGAGAAGCTCCCACGACACATTCTTGGAGATTTTGGGCTTGTTATACCTTTGGGCGAAGCAGAACATTGAGTTCAAGGGGATTACTTTTGATGACTTCGTTTTTAGATGGAATTCTTTATGTAGTCTTTGATGCTTTAATTTCTTTTTGATTTGTAGTTTGTTTAGAGGCTTTCTCAGCCTCTTTGTATTTTGTTTCTTTCAATCAATATATTACACTTATCAAAAAAAATATATATATGTAGAAGTACTTGTATTTACAAAGTATGTATAAATGAATTTTGGTGATGTGTACTCGTCGTATAGATACCCGGAAGTGTAGTTTAGGAGTAATATGGTTGGTGATCAATCTTGGATATGGATAGTACCTTTGTTATGATTATGGATGGCTTATTTAGTGTATACTTCGAGATAAAAAACGACATTGAAATTGAAGGACGATTTATGGGTATCAAGGGAATGAGTTGTAATGTTTTGTTCTCATGTTTTGATTTTCTTTTTAATGAATCGGAATTAAAACAATTATTATACCGATGATTTAACGTCTCACCAATTTCTTCGAGATTTCTCATAAATAAAACACATACTTATATTATTTTAGTATAATTGGTGAACCAGGAAAGGACCATGAAACTACCTTACGGGTAATCCCTTGGCTCTTTTGAAAATGATGAATTTGACTTGCTCCCTAGTGGTATGGGATGCCTTGGAGACAGTCACTCCTAACGAAGTCTGAGAAGTACTAATCATATATTTTTCCGATAAACCTTGATTTTGGTTGTAAAGAGGTTGAGGTCAGTAGTTAGAGGGATTTGAGATTGCACGTACGCCTAATAGGTATTAGATGCGAGGTTCACACTTGGTTTAGACATAGATCCATCTTAGACTGTAGTCATCGAATTGTTGACTGCCACTAGGTTTAGTTGGGTCGCTGACCTTATTGTCAAATGACGACTTGAACCGAAAAAGATGTCATATTGCAAACAACCCCACACTCTCCATGGGAGTTAGTGGCTGCCATGCCAGACTGGAAAAACAGTATAGGTAAAGACGTCCAGTCCGCGTTAAAAGGCCAACCATGTTAGGATCCCTCATCGGTAAAGTAATGAAACCCCAGTTTCATCTTACGTCAGTACATTCTAGGACTTTGCACGACTAGACAGGCCGATTTTGATTGGGAGATCAGTCGCAAGCTTGGACCCACTAGAGATACACCTCACCTCATGTATTGTTATGTAATGTTGTATGCATATTTATTATGTCATTATATAATTATAAATGAATTGTAATCAATTAGTTATCATTACAACGCTTTATATATGCGATATCATGAGATTTATTTGTTCTATTCTATTAGTAGTTGACATATAGTAGATAGTTGCATTTAAACATAGTCAGATATAATTCTCGATTTATGCATCATATTTTTTTGAAAGACACAAAACTTAAAAACTAGATTATTTTCTCACCCCTAGGTGACTAGCTTAGGATTAGTCGATATGTGCGGGGAGACTTTGTCACTCATATCATTTTTTCCTGTACGGGACACCTTCCTGGTAGAGGAATACGTTTAGGAGGAGCCGTACTATGAGCCAGACACTGATACCGAGGTTGTGCCTAAGAGCCATATGTCACCACTGCTATGATCTGTTTTCCCCGACTATAGGTCTTTTGTTAGTTGTCGGGGTGTCTTTTGCTATTATATGTATATTGTCTTTTAGGACGTACTTGGTTTCTTACTTTTGTTATATCCTATGTATTACTATTTTTGTTATCATTATGATGTGTTATGACACTAAACATTTTCATATGATAGTATCACATAGGCTTCAGATAAAATTCTTGTGCTATGATTTGTTAGATAGTAAATTATTTCTATTGCTAAGTAAATGGAATTTCTATGGGTAGAAAGCTCTTTGAGTTCCTTGACTCTTGAACCATACTTTGGGAATCACAGGAGTCCCAAGGCGTGGTATCTAAACCGATAGCCTTTAGGTGTTGGCGGATCTCTCCCCCGCATATTGTTGATATTTATGCTCAAGTTTTGGGTTTTGGGACGGGGTTGAGTATCCCCCAGCCAGATTGCCAAATCGACACATTGTCGGATTCAGGGCATGACACTAAGTCCATTAACAACAAAGATGAGCAAAAACTAGGACCGCAAGAGGGTTATTAGTCTGAAAGAAAGCCAATAAAAATTGGGCCCAAAAATATATTAATACGGTTTGTCTTTCATAACCTATGGCTATCCACCTTCCAAGAGGTGGCCCAGAAAATGAAAGTACAGAAGGGTGGACCAAGACTAACGGAGACACAAATTGTGTCCTCATAAGATATAGAACAATTTCTCTCTACATAAACCTAATTCAAATACCATCCACTTGCCTCCATTACATAAACATGAGCTCAATAATTACTCAAAAGATGCTGAATTTAGGTGCACAATGATAACACTTCCACTTGCTAATTTTACCAAGATAAAGACATTAATTACCTTAAGTTCCTTGTAGAGCCTCTCTTCCTCAGTGTAAAGTTTATCTAGTGTAATGCTATGAGCCCCAGGCTTGCAAGGTTCATAGGGGCCGTGAAATTCAACAGCATCCTTGCTGGAATGAAGTGATTTAAAAGACCAATTCCAAGACAATGCACTACAAACTTTTGCAGACTTGCATCTCTTCCCTGTAAAGTAACAATGCTTAGAAAATCCTCTCACAAACTTGACAACTAGAATAAAATCGTGACACAAAAATCAAACATGTGAATGTGAGAGAGGAAATCTAAAATATGTAGATAAAAAAGAAGTCTGCAAAAGCATAACAGAACATATGAGGCATATGGATGGAAGTGGACCCTACATTCAACATCTCCATCTTAAGAGATTAAATGCTAAAGAAAATATAGTAAGATTGATTTTCCAACAAAAGTTAAAACATTTGGAAACCACCAAATGCGGTCCATTACCAACCCAGTATTTGAAGGCTGAGAAGGAATATAAATTAGAGTTTTGAGAAAACGTTACGGATTCCTGCCATTAAACCAACCAATGTTTCTAACCCCGATACTAAAACCCAATATGATACCCCAATTTCCACAGTAATATATAGCCTTCATTAATTAAAAAAGAAAGCACAGTAAAAGAATTAAGTCTATTTAGTTCAAAGGGCCATTTTAAACCCACCCATGTCAAATGAAAGCACCACAGTTATGGAACCTTATGAGACAAGCCTGAATAGCATGTTACTTAATATCAACACATAAAAGGGAAAGATTTGAATCTACTAATCTTAGAACAAAACACCATAGACCCACACCCAAATCTTGTCACATAGATCTATCAATGAATGGACCAAAATAAAGGTATTGTTTCTTCTAATAAAATATGTCGGTGGCAAGATTTGAGGTGTAGGAGTGGAGTTTCAACCCTCCTCCTTGGGTGCATACGATCCAGCCTCTTATATTTTATTAATAAGATTGAGTTGTACGGGTTTAGGATTCTTGATTTGGTTAGTTTTACTTTCCTACATTATTTTTAGGAAGATAAAAAAAAGTAAGTGTTCAGGGGTTTAGGTTGAGGGGAGAGAAGTCCATTAGTAGGTTTTGCATCGTTGAAGAAACAAAAGATGGGTACTACTCAACATAGTGGTCATATCTCAATCTTTGAAGTTTTTAATTTTTCAAGTTTATAGCACCTTCGATTCAAAGAAGGGGCCCCTACAACATCCCAAAAGCCTCAAAGGAAGCAGTACTGCTGCATCCATGGATTTCCACAACAAAAAAAAAAAAAAAGGACTAAAATAGAATACAGTTGGTAAAGTAATTAAGATTTTCTATCTATTAGTGAACCTTATCTATTAACAGGGTAACAGATAGAAATTCTAACAGTTTAATAAGCTATGAAGATGTTAATTACCCGTGCTTTCTCCAAATTTCTGGTAAAGAGAGTCGCCTCTGTTGATATCCAAAAGGACAGCTATTTCCCTCCCTGAATCAAAGATTTTCAGGAAGTATTCATCAATCTCCTTAACGATTCCGGACAGGGTCTTCTTGCTCCTCCTCCTCCTCGAGACCAAAGCCATTTCAGCAGTTTCCTTGGTGCACCCACTGACCGTTGAAGAAGTATCGTCAACCAGTTCTATCACTGCTGGTGGATTATTCTTCAGAACAGCATCAGTTGCGACGACTTTATCTTCCCCCTTCTCCTCCCCTTCTTCTTCTTCTGCAAATTCGGTATTGGTCTCCGCCCAATCTTCCTCCTCAACCTGCTGAACAGCAGTTTCATTCTTATTGTGACGAATGGGAGAAGTAGAAGAACAAGAAGAAGGTCCAAAAGGATCCCAGAAGTCCCAGGACGAGCTAGGAAGAAGTGGAGGTGGCGGTGGTGTGGAGCAACTGCTATCCTCCTCCTCATCATCAATAATCTCAGCAGACTCGTCGAGATCATCAAAAGAAAGAGGAGGAGGAGGTGGAGGTGGAGGTGGAGGTGGAGGTGAATGTGACAAGTCATCATTATCATCAAAAGAAGGGCAAGGGTGGAGCTCAAAAGAAGGGGATTCAGCTTCAGTGAATTGGCGAAGGGTTACACCTGTATTCTTGAGAGCTTGCAAATAAGCCATTTGAGCAGCAGCGAATTCCCTTCGAAGACCTACTAACTGTTTCATCAGTCGTTTTCTCTCCTTACACCTTTGTACCCTCTCTTCCTTATGGATCCTCCTTGAAGCAGCACAACCCATTACAACAGACTATAGAGGTTAAAAATAATTAATTAATTAATTTCTTCCCCTACTTTTAGGGGTTTAGAGCTAGGAAGTTCCAAAACCCAAACCCAAAGAAGCGTTCATCTTGAATCTCTCAGAGAAATCTTGTTCGAATTTGAAATGCATGCATCGGAGAAGAGAAATTTCTACCTGTTTTTCTTCTCTACTACTTAGGTTTAAAGTCAAAGAAGCATTCATTCATATTGGATCTGTCGGGAAAACTTGTTAGAATTCGAGTGCATCTAGTCTAGAATTTAGATCTGATCTACTAATGTAGTTTCAGAAACTGTATACATCTCAAAAACAAAAATTCCCAAATGAGGATTCATTTATTATTGTTTCAACTCAAAGAGGGAAAAAAAAACGATTTTGAGTTGGTGACATGGAAACCGTACTACAAAAAAAAAAAAACATTATCAGTGCAGGAACTACATAAACTGCAAAGTGCAAATGCCCTTATATCTCGTTTTGTTGCTCTTTCTTCTCCGCTATAGAGTAGTTTACACTTTACAGATAGAACAAGAAGACGCAACTTGAGGTAGTGATATCTCTCTCTCTCTGACGGTGTGACCTGTGTGCCCTTACCTTAATGGAAAGCCAGAAGAGAACAGATATATGATGGACCTCGAATACCAACAACAGGTCAAGAACCATCTGAGGAGAAGCATCCAAAGCAAAACTGCGCATTTTAACAAAACAAAAGAAAAGGTAGCAAAGAGTTAGATCATCCAACAGTCCGAAGGAGAATCCATAAAGTAAAAAAAGTAATGCTAGACGTACAGTACTAGTGATGTCCACGTCAGCCACTTAACCAGTTAACTTCCACGTCTTCAGCCCATTTTCCTTGTTCTTTTCAAGCCAAAAAATTGAGCGCAGTCCTCTCCTCTTTGGAACGAAGTAACTGAACTGAGTACGTGCCACGCTTCAAACAGGTTTTTGCTTACATTCTTAACATTTGGTATCAAAGCCAACTCCACCTCTTGAGATCAAATCACAAAAAAAAAAAACTAATTGGAAGGAAGGGAAGCACAGAAAAGACTATCTGAAAGGGCAATGGGAGAAAAAAAATACCCTGATAAGGAAGTGCCTAGGTGTAACGGCCATGTACTCTAACACCTAGAGTTTAGGTGTAGCTCGCCCCGGAGTCACCCGGGAGCCCCTATGTAACACTATGTAAGGCTCGTTATGAAGTCATGTCAGCCCCGTGCCAGGGCATATCTGTTAGCTTAGTGACATTTTAGTAATAAGGGAGTATGACCGGCCTCTACTTTTGATGTTCCCTTCTGGAAATCTAGTAAAGACTTAGCATACATTTTGTAGGAAAGGTGTCAGTGCTATCCCAATCCCCGGCCTACACCCACGTTGTTGAAGCCTTGAAGCCCAGCTCCGTGGAAGTCCCGCGTGTCATAGGATCATCAATTGCTTGTAACGCATCTATTTGCTTTTGTAACGCGTTGCACCGTGTAATCAATATTATATCAACAAAGTTGCCTCCGGGCTTTATCTCGTGTTGCCTCGTTTACTTGTTTGCTAGCTACGTGTGTGTGGTGTACGATCATTTTACAGGCTTGCAAGTGGATTTGACCCCCTTGCGCCGCACGACCCCGCTTCGAAAGAATAGGGCCGTGACAGTTGGTATCAGAGCAGCAGTTGTTTGAGCACAGTTGGTATTCCCCTAGCTATTCCCCGAGATTCCATTTAGTTCACGCGAACGATGGTAAGAGGAACTACTAGTACCGCGGATCAACCCGCTCCAAACACACCAGCACCACGTACAAACAAGGAACGCATTGAGGTATTAGAGGAAAAGGTAGGTATGCTATCCGGGATAGTTGATGGTATTGCGCAATTGGATGATCGACAGAACACGCTGGAGGAAAGATCCGAGACATTCCGAGCCAGAGTGACTGACCTCGAGGAAGATACCCGAGGATCCATAGCCATGTTACAGGAACAGATTACGGAGCTCACTACTAAGGTAGGCCTCCTGGTAAGAGCCGTTGGTAACGAGCGGCCTACCGGTGGTGATGCTCCTCCCTCGCGCTTGCGAGTCCCCGAGCCACGCGCCTTCAGTGGTGCACGCGATGCGAAAGAGCTCGAGAACTTCCTGTTTGATATGGAACAGTACTTCCGTGCAGCTCGACCGGATTCAGAAGAGGTAAAAGTAACAACTGCTTCTATGTATCTTGCAGGTGACGCTAAGCTATGGTGGCGAACAAAGTACACCGAGATGGAGAGTGGCCAATGCTCCATCGATACATGGGAAGACCTCAAAAGGGAGCTGAAGAATCAGTTCCTACCCGAGAATGTGGAGTTCATTGCCCGCAGGAAGTTGAGGCAACTCCAACATACTGGTACCGTGCACGACTACGTCAAGCAATTTTCCGCATTGATGCTTGATATCCGTGATATGTCAGAGAAAGACAAGCTGTTCTCGTTTACAGAAGGGCTTAAGCCTTGGGTTCAGACAGAACTACAGAGGCAACGTGTGCAAGACCTCACGACTGCTATCGCCGCAGCTGAGCGGTTGACGGATTATTCTCCCGTGGATGGGAATAAAAAGAAGGTATCCAATCAGTCGAAAGGGTACTCTCAGCAGAGTGAACGCACCCATGGGTCTTCCAAAGGTAAAAATGGAGGATCTAGACACAGTCCAAGCAGGAGATCCCATCGGGATTCCTCCCCTTCGAAGAACACCGGTACCCAGTCCAACAATCACCGCAACAAGATTCAGTGTTACTTGTGTGGTGGTCCTCATAAGACGTTCAATTGCCCGCAGAGAAGCAAGTTGAATGCACTGTTAGCTTCCCAGAGTGACCCTAGTCACGAGAGTTCAAGTGAGAAAGATGAGGATGAATCTTCTCATATGGGAGCTATGCATCTGTTGAATGCAATGAAACAGACCTCTGAGACTAAGACGATCCGTCAGCGTAAGGGTCTCATGTATGTTGATGTGGAGATTGGTGGTAAGACCACCCAGGCAATGGTTGACACGGGAGCTACGCATAGCTTCATTTCCCCTGCAGAGGCGAAGCGCCTCAATATCCGGCTCGAAAAGGATTCAAGCCGTATGAAAGCTGTTAACTCCGAGGCCACTCCTATACAAGGGTCGGCCAAGTCCGTGGCCATCAAGATAGGTCCATGGAAGGGTAAGCTAGATCTTCTCGCAGTTCCACTCGATGAGTTCCGAGTTATCATTGGGATGGACTTTCTGCGACAGAACAGGGCCGTTCCGATGCCATTTGCCAACACTTTGGGCTTGCTAGGTGAAAGTCCAAGCTTCATTCCTCTCTCTACAGGTAAAGAAGAGGGAAAGATGATCTCAGCCCTTCAGCTGAAGAAAGGGTTGAAGAAAGGTGAGCAAACGTTTCTTGCTACCTTACGAGTTGAACCTGATGATCAGGACCATAGTTCAACTCCCCCATTGGTTAAACAGGTTTTGACTGAATTTGATGATGTTATGCCGGAAGAGCTTCCGAAGACCCTACCGCCACGTAGGCCGATTGATCATCAAATCGAACTAGTACCTGGTACCAAGCCTCCTGCAAAGGGCCATACAGGATGAGTCCTCCGGAACTAGCTGAGCTACGCAAGCAACTTGATGGACTTCTGGAGTCTGGATTTATCAGACCTTCGAAGGCACCTTATGGGGCGCCTGTTTTATTCCAGAAGAAGCATGATGGGTCATTGCGACTTTGTGTAGACTACCGAGCGCTGAACAAGGTTACCGTCAAGAATAAGTATCCGATTCCACTGATTGCCGATTTGTTTGATCAACTTGGGGCAGCCAAGTACTTTTCCAAGTTGGATTTGAGATCAGGGTACTATCAAGTACGGGTTGCAGATGGTGATGAGCCGAAAACTACATGTTCTACCAGGTATGGTGCTTATGAGTTCTTAGTTATGCCCTTCGGCCTTACGAATGCACCTGCGACATTCTGCACCTTGATGAACGACCTCTTCAGACCGTACCTCGACAAGTTTGTTGTGGTATATCTTGATGATATTGTAGTATACAGTTCTACCTTAGAAGAGCACGTTCAACATCTACGCAAGGTATTCCAAGTGCTTCGCGACAATCAGTTGTATGTCAAGCTAGAGAAGTGTTCATTCGCCCAAGAGCAGATTATGTTTCTTGGCCATGTTGTGGGTAATGGACAGATCCGGATGGACATGGAGAAAGTGCGAGCTATTGATGAATGGAAAACCCCATCTACCGTCACAGAACTCAGGTCATTCCTTGGTCTTGTGAACTATTATAGACGTTTCGTCCAAGGGTATTCCAAACGGGCCGCACCTCTCACAGACCTGTTGAAGAAAGATCACACTTGGTCCTGGTCGGACAAGTGTCATGAGGCGTTTGAAGACCTCAAGCTTGCTGTTATGCAAGACCCAGTCTTAGCTCTACCCGACATCACCAAGCCGTTTGAAGTTCAGACAGATGCATCTGACTTTGCTATTGGAGGAGTGTTGTTACAGGATGGGCATCCGCTTGCTTATGAAAGTCGGAAGCTCAATGATGCTGAGAGACGCTATACCGCACAGGAGAAAGAGTTGTTAGCCGTCGTCCACTGTTTGAGAGTTTGGAGACATTATTTGTTAGGATCACAGGTTCATGTGAAGACTGATAATGTGGCTGTGAGCCATTTCCTGACTCAGAAGAAGTTGACACCGAAACAGGCTCGTTGGCAAGAATTCCTCGCAGAGTTTGACTTGGCCTTGGATTACAAGCCAGGAAAGAACAATAACGTGGCCGATGCCTTGAGTCGCAAAGCAGAGCTAGCAGCACTTCAGCGACAAGTTTCTCAAGTTACCAGCACTTTACAGCAGAGAATTCGGAATGGTTTGAATAGTGATCCCAGGCGAAGGTCATATTGGATATGGTGCAGAAGGGGAAAGCACGCCGTTTCTGGCTTCGGGATGGGTTGTTATATACCACCAAGAGCCGCATGTTTGTTCCACGTGCGGACGGGCTAAGACGAGAACTGATGAGGGAGTGTCACGACACTCTATGGGCTGGCCATCCGGGCTGGCGCCGCACATTAGCTCTTTTGGAGCGAGGATACTACTGGCCGAACATCCGTGATGATGTGTTAGACTATGTGAGGACCTGCCTCATTTGCCAGCAAGACAAGATCGAGCGCGACAAACCTATTGGGCTGCTGGAACCGCTTCCAGTCCCCCAAAGGCCTTGGGAAAGTGTTTCTATGGACTTTGTCACAGGTTTGCCGAAGGTTGCAGAGTATGGGTCCATCCTTGTGGTTGTGGACCATTTCTCCAAATATGCTACATTTATACCGACCTCGACATATTGCTCAGCAGAAGAAACAGCGCACCTGTTCCTCAAGCATGTCATCAAGTATTGGGGTGTGCCCAAGAACATTGTCAGCGACAGAGATTCAAGATTTACAGGGAGATTCTGGACCGAATTATTCAGATTACTTGGGTCTCAGCTTGACTTTTCGACCAGTGGACATCCACAAACAGATGGGCAGACTGAAAGATTTAATGCCATGTTGGAGGAATATCTTAGGCATTTTGTCACTGCCAACCAAAAGGATTGGGCGAATCTACTTGATGTCGCACAGTTCTGTTTCAACCTTCAGAAGAGCTCTTCCTCCAACAAGAGTCATTTTGAACTTATTACTGGCCAACAACCTTTAACTCATCATACTATTGTTTCAGGATATCAGGGACAGTGTCCAAGGGCGTACAAGTTTGCTAAGTTTTGGCAGGACAACAATGAAATTGCCAGATCTTACCTTCAAAAGCGTCTAAGCGGATGAAGAAATGGGCTGATGAACATCGTCGACCAGATCGTTTCAAAGTTGGTGACTTAGTTCTACTCAAGACAGATCAGTTGAGAAGGTTCAACCGAGTACAGCGAGCACACCGGGGTCTACTACAGCGTTATGAAGGTCCAATGCTCATCCTCTCTCGAGTCGGCAAGGTCTCCTACAAGCTGAAGTTACCGCACTGGTTACGCAACATCCACCCTGTCTTCCATGCCAGCTGTCTCAAGCCATTCCATGCAGATCCAGCACGCAGCATTCCAACACGTTCACCTTCTCGTTCAACAATCCAGCCGGAACGTGTTGTCGATCAAGTTCTCGCCGAGCGTCAAGTCAGCAGCAGTTCAAGCAAGCAGCAACACATGGAGTAATTTGTCACTTGGAAGAACTTGCCAGAATGTGAAGCCACCTGGGAAAGAGCAGAGAACCTACAACCATTCAAGCAGAAGATTGAAGAGTTTGTCAGGGACAATGCGACGAGGACGTCTGCAGAATAGGTGGGGGAGACTGTAACGGCCATGTACTCTGACACCTAGAGTTTAGGTGTAGCTCGCCCCGGAGTCACCTGGGAGCCCCTATGTAACACTATGTAAGGCTCGTTATGAAGCCATGTCAGCCCCGTGCCAGGGCATATTTGTTAGCTTAGTGGCATTTTAGTAATAAGGGAGTATGACCGGCCTCTACTTTTGATGTTCCCTTCTGGAAATCTAGTAAAGACTTAGCATACACTTTGTAGGAAGGGTGTCAGTGCTATCCCAATCCCCGGTCTACACCCACGTTGTTGAAGCCTTGAAGCCCAGCTCCGTGGAAGTCCCGCGTGTCATAGGATCATCAATTGCTTGTAACGCATCTATTTGCTTTTGTAAACCGTTGCACCGTGTAATCAATATTATATCAACAAAGTTGCATCCGGGCTTTATCTCGTGTTGCCTCGTTTACTTGTTTGCTAGCTCTGTGTGTGTGGTGTACGATCATTTTACAGGCTTGCAAGTGGATTTGACCCCCTTGCGCCGCACGACCCCGCTTCGAAAGAATAGGGCCGTGACACTAGGGCTACGAAGAAAAGTCACGAGAAGTGCCCCACCCAGAGTGGAAGTTGTCTTGTATGTCGCTTGCCCAGAGTGAAAACCACATTGAATGTCGATTGTTGGGTGTGGGCGTGGTGATTTGTTATGCACCCAAGTGGTTAAGGGCTTAAATTTCTCTAAATTTTACACTTTCAAACAGTCTCATGATCTTAGATTGAACGAGCCAAAATTTGTTTGATTCTTCCCAAATCGAGTGTTCTTTGTTGATAGCATGGATTGATGATACATAGTCAATTCAATTGGACAATTGGCATTTGCTAAGGTATGGATTCTAGGCAGCAGAATTAGAAGTACTCTAAAAAAGAGTTGGAACTAGAATACTTTTTGAAGTAGTTGGGGCAGTGTTTTGAAGTAGGATATGCATTTGGGAACTACTACAAGAAGTACTTTTGTCTAGAATGGTGTTTGGGGATTTATCCTAACTTCTAAGAAAAAAATATCAAAATACCCTTATATTCCACTTGTTACCTTTTTCTTTTTTTTTTATTAACTAAAAAATATCGTCAACAATAGAAATTTGTTACAAAGATCTTGAAAAACTCATAGAATTAAACCCCCCCCCCCCAATTGATACACAAAGTGAACATGTTGAGATAACAACTCCACTATAATTTCCTTTCATCAAGAGAGAATTGTTAACTCAACTTTTACTTACTACACCCCAATTAAAAATAAAGAAAGAGAACAATAACTTGCATATCATGAGGAACCTCTTTCACCCCATCCTTGAAAAAAGAAAAAAAAAAAGGAAAATACTGGAATGACACAAATGGAGACACAAAGGTGACAAAAATGATGTGGTGGTGCCCACATAACCCTAAAATGCTTTCTAATCGTATCTCACGAAAAAGAATCTACGGTAATGTGCGCGACATAACATTATTTTGTCACATTTGTGTCTTCGTTTGTGTCACCCCAGCATTACTTATCTATTTTTTGGGGAGTGCAAGGAGTGAGATGTGCAACTATCCCAATGTTGTATTATGTTTTCTTCCCTTTAAATAAGGCAAAAATAAATAAATAAAATGAGATTCAACCAAAACAAGTAGTCTTTATGCAATGCCTCCTTTACTTGTCTTAACTATCTTTTTCATCCCTTGACTTCGCATCCTCACTTCCATTATCCTTTCCACCTAATGGCATCTCATCACTAGCTCAGTCCCTTATTATTATTGTTGTAGATGTACTTCTTCCCATCCCTCTCCACCCTCCTAGTCTCAGCCCCACATCAAATTAAGACCATATTCTTAAAAGTCATTGTTTCCCCCCTCTTTCAATTCTTACAACCCCTCTTGCATAATAGCATTGATTTGCTTCTCGAGCTCAACTCTATTCAGGTAAAATCAAGATGCATTCTTCATGGATCTTTTATGTTTTTTCACCGTTATTCCACCTGGGTATAGTAGATCTGGTGCAGTTTTTTTGTTGTAAGGAGTGGAGAAGATGATGATGGGAAAAAGATGATTAGCAAATAACTTATTTGGTTCTTAGAGTTTATTGATGAGGTTTTAATGAAAATGCATGATCTTCTTCAAAAAGTAATAAAGATTTCAGATTTGTTGAAAAGGAAAAATAAATAAAAAATTCTTGCTCATTCGTTCACACAACAAAGAACAGAGAAAGGGAGGAAATTTTTTTAATTTTTTTGGAGTGCAATCATACAAGTGGAGTGCAAGAGAGCTTTTTCAATTGCTAGTTTGCAATTGGGTCTGCACGATGTGCAAGTCAAGGTTCCCATAAAGAAAATAAGTAAATGATTGAGAATAATTAAAAGTTGAGTTGCCAATACAAGTTTTTTGCCTCTCTCTTTGCTATATTCTATTTTTTTGGGTTTAGTTGTTTGAACAGGTGTTGACTCAAGAAGAAAAGTTAATGAAGCCAGTCTTGTTTGTAAGATTGACCTTGAAAAGGACTATGACCATGCAAACTGATCTTTCCCTGGGTATATGTTTTATAGGATGGTGTTTGGCAATTTATGCATCAAATGAGTAATGAAATGTGTTACTTCTCATTCCTTTTCTATTTTGGTGGATGGGTTTCCAAAAGGATATTTCAAGCGATCTAAGACAATTGAGGATCACCTTATTTGTTCTTGGTGGTAATGGAAGCGCTTAGCAAAATGATCTTGAAAGAGCTTCATGATGGTAGCTTGTCAAGTTTCATAGCCGGGGTCAAGGGCACCTTATATCGCACCTTCGATTTGTCGAAGACACACTCATTTTTCTTGATTTATTGGCAACACAATTAAGATTCTTTAACAGTATTCTTGAGTGTTTTGAGGTAGTGTCTAGCATCATTGTCAATCTTAATAAGAGTATGGTGATAGAGGTTTATGCTACGCCTAGGGTAGATGTGTTGGCAACGTCAGTGGGATTTAAGGTGGGCTCTTGCTTACCATTTATCTCGAATTATCACTTGATGCAAATTCTAGAAACAATGAGATTTGGGAACCTGTTTTGGAGAGGATGGGTAGAAGGTTGAGTACATGAAAAACTAGATACTTATCTAAAGTGGGGAAAATTGACATTAATTAAGAGTACACTTGCTAGTATTCCTAACTATTTACTGTCTCTTGTAGTGTGGAAGTTAAAATGAATAAGATTTGTAGTGACTTTTTATGGCATAATAAGGAGAATAATATAAAGTACCATATAGTGAGTTGAAGGAAGATTTGATTGTCGAAAGTTAGAATGGGTATGGGACTCAAAAGTTTTTCTATGATAAATTATGCTTTATTGTCAAAATGATTGTGGAGATTTGGTGAGGAAGATGTTAGTTTATGGGCGAGGTGGTGGCTAATAAATTCGGATTGCAAGATTTGGGTTGAAAAATAAAAGTAGCAAAAGGGGCTTATGGGTGTGGGATTTAGAAAGACATTCTTCATCGCTTACTCTCATTTCTTAAAAAAGTGGAGTTTAAGATGGGAAGGGGAAACATGATTCGCTTTTGGAAAGATAGATGGTGTAGAGACATTTCGTTGAAGGAACTCTTTTCAGATCTTTTTGCGGTGTTGGATAAAAATTATAGGACTATATATAACCTTTTTAGAATGTGATAGTTTGGAAATAGTGAGATTTTGGTTTTAGGAGGGATTTCAATGATTGAGAATTGAGTAATGTGGAGAGTCTCTTGGAGTTAGTTGATGCGAGCACATCTCTTGTCGATAATGATGGTTGTAAGTTATGAGATGGTACATGAAAGGGAGAATTTTTTGTGCATTTAACGCATATAGTTGAATTATCTATTGACTTTCATCTTTCTCATTGACATGATTTGGGGAATAAAGGTTCCCTTTTAAAAAAATTGATTTTTTCATGGCAAGCATCATTGAGTAGATTAATCACTTTGGATCAACTTATCAAAAGAGGTTTTCAAACGCCAAATTATTGTGTTTTGTGTATGAAAGATGAAGAGACGATAGATCATCTCCTTTTACATTGTTGAATGACGTATCAATTGTGGTGTCACTACCTTAGTCTCTTTGGTTTGGAGAGTTACTTACCACACACAATTCTAGAGCTTTTCGATTTGTAACATTTTTGAGGCATATCTCTTCGCTGTTCAAAGTGAATCCTATGGAGTCTTTTGCCTTTTGTTGGAGTTTATGGAAGAAAATGAATCATCAGATTTTTTAAGGAAAGGAGTTATCTTATGAAGATATCAAGTTCAATGTGTTGGGGCTACTATTTTTTTTTTCTTGGAAAGAATTTTATAGAGTTTAAGGGGATTTTCTTTGAAGATTTTGTAGCTCGTTGGGATCTCGTTTGTAATTTGGGAGATTAGCTGCTTCTCTTTTGTGGTTTTTGTGTTTTTTTTTTCTCTATTGATGAGTTTGTAATTCTGGGACATTTCGTTTTTTTTTCCTAATAAAATTTTAACTTATAATTTTTTTAGCCAAACCTTTATAATGCTTGAATGGTGTGATTTAATCAGGATTACCAAATTTGCTAGTAAAGAACCGAATCGTGAATCAGTTCGAACATAAACAGTTCATGGTAGAGTTGGCTCCCAATTCGTGAATTGCAACGAACCCAATGGAACTACTTTTACTTCTTTTTTTGTTATACCCTTCCACATGTTTGTTAATATTTAAGATATCTCCCTAAAATTTTAAATTAATAGCATGCCCCTTTGATCTTGGTCTTTCTCAATAGACCAATGAAAATGACCAAATACCCTCTTCTTTAACTTATGCATAAGAAAAAAAACTGATTTCTCACCCGCACCCACAAAATAATTTTTTTTAAAAAGATGTTATTTTCATTCTCTTTTTTATCCTATTCATCACTTCAACCATCAAACGCCCTCATCTCTGTCTATACCTACGAATCGGGTTCATTCTCGAGTGGCGAACCAGAAACGCAAACTCGAATTTGAGCTGATCGAACCCGTGAATCAGGTATGATAGGTTCTAATCTTTAAAATTGGGATGCAATACATAATTTAAGAAAATAGGGTGTAATGAGTAAAAATAGGGTGCCAATAGCAGCTATATTAATTATAAGCACACAGGCAGGAAGTTGCATTATTTGCATAACAACATTGCGTTTACGGATGAACAGAAGCAAGTCGTCCAAATCAAATACCTCAAACTCAGGCAGCTCAATTTCATCCATTCCTTGTTCAATTTCTCTTAGAATCCAACAAAAAAATACAAGCTGATGAAAGCTCGGTCACAATCATCCTATGCTTTAAATTCGATTTTGTAGGAGTAAGTCTGATCCGAAACACAGTTGCCGGAGTAAGCGAATCCACCTCCTCCATTGGATCATCCCTCCATCTCTACTCTACAACGTCTTCTTCAGATTTCTCAAAAACCCTAGTGGGTTAAATTACACGTCTGAAATGGGCTTTATTTGAGGAAAGAGGAACCCTAATTTATTTATATTTACGAAGAGAGAAGTAAATATGGTGGATCCGGCGAATTCAAATCTAGGGAAAATTTTATTGGAAGAGATAACGCCTGTGGTGATGGTTCTTCGAACTCCTCTCGTGGAAGAAGCTTGTCGTCAGAATGGCCTCAACTTCGTTCAGATGCTTCAGCCTTTCTGTCTCTTCAACAACATAGATGGTATGGTGATGATCATCAATCAAAATCTCTCTGTTGTTTTCTTTTATGTACAAATTATTTATTACAGATGAGTTTCTTCTGTTTCAGTACCTGTACGCACTGCGAGCGATCAACCCTACAGGTTGCACAAGTTCAAATTTCGTTTGTATTACGCTTCCGACATTTGTCAGTCCAATTTGGAGGTGATTTTCTTTTCAATAAATATCGATTCAATGTTTTCAATTCAATTCAGAACTTATGATGAGTATTTTTTGATTCGGATGTTTTGTGCCTTTTAACTACTACGAATAGTTAAATTTCCCCCAAAAGAGAAAAATGATCGAGATGGCCATTGAACATCTCCAAAACATTATTTATTTATTTATTTTTTAAAGACAGCCTGAATTACTTAAAAGTAAACTTGTGTGATTGGACAAGTTAGAAGCTTTGGATCAGGTGAGAGTCAGATATATTTTTTTCTTGGCAGGCGAGTGAGATTCAGAATTACTTATGAAATTCGGCATTTTCAGTTATTTTAGCTTGTTTTTGCTGTGTAATTTTTTCTACTATTTGTATTCCAAGCAGGCCACGGAAGAGCATTTAAAACAAATTGTTACTCAGTCGAGTGAGTGTGATTCTACTGATTTGTGCTCAGATCCACCTCAGCTTCAAAATTTACTTATCGGTGAGTTTTATATGTCTCACCCTCTCCTTTTTTGACAAGTTTAAGATAATATTGAAACTTAAAACACCATGGAACAATCTGAAAGGAGGTTTATGAGACACTGAAAGTAGAAAACAAGCAGACATCTGACTAAATTTCTTTTTGGTTTGAAACTCATGGAATGCCATTTGCAAACCTTCAAAACCACTTCACTAACAACCCTCCTGTCATTCAATTGCAAAATCATGATCAAGATGATGCAAATAGTGAAGATGAATCTACTGAAACTAGAGATGTCTATGCTTTAAAGATATTAAAAGTGATGATGAACGACCAACTACCACTTTGGAAATGCTAGAATTTGTGAAGGAATCTACAATGGTTGTACTAGATGATCTATCAAATAGACTGCCCATTATGAAAGAAATTCTGCATCATGGTAATTTTATCTCGGGTGTTAATTTGCCTAATCATCCACCCCATCAGATGATCCACAAAACAACTATAGACGAGTTGTACCTTGAAGAAATGATTGGAGGAAAGTATGATTGCATACATTGTGCCAAGTTTACTAACATGAACGAAAGATGGAATTTGGCTCGTGTGCATAGACAGTTGGACCATCAATGAACTGATTGTAAAGTATAGATGTTCTATACCATGGTTGGATGATATGCTAACTATGTTGAAGTGGTCAATATTATTCTCCAAACCGAGCCTGAAGAACGGATATCTTTGGAAGTGGATTGTAGTGAGAGAGGAATGGAAATTGAGAGAAAAAAGGCCTTTAAAAATAACTCAAGGATGAGTTCCTTTCAAGATAGGAGGATTGATGTAGAGCATCTTCCATTGGAATTCATTGGACGGAAGATAGAAAGAAGAAGAACATTCGTTCGTCTAGAACAGAGTCAGCTCAGCCATCTAGGACTGAGTCAACTCATTCTAGCCAAAGTATGGGCCGACGATGCCTTTCTTATGGGCCTAATGTGAAGTCCAATTGATTTGGTCTTATCAATTAAGATTTCTAATATGTTTCTAATTATGTTTTCAACTCCAAACAATATTAGGAAAGTAGTTAAGAGTATTGTATTTAAAATATGTCTAGTTCTCCTAATTTAATTAGAAAATAGTCATTTGTTATTTTTAGATTAGGATTAATATTTCTTTACTTTATTGGAAAAAAAGATTTATCTATAAACAGAGACATCCTAGAGCATTGTAGTCGAATTCAATTATCGATGAAAATAAATATTTTGCTCTAAAATTTTATTATTTTCTCTTCCTCTTGTGGAACCATGAGTGTGTTTTCTTCTTTCTTGTGGAATCAAGGATTTTATTCACTTCTGCTTCGTCAGATCCCTTGATTGTTGTTGTATTCAGCCACCCTAAACAGTTTTCCCTAGACAGAAACACAAATACACTGTTTCTACCAGATTTCTGAATCATCATAAGATTAAGAAAGTGTCGATTGTCGTTTGACCCAGTTTTAAAAAAAATTTCTTATTGTTTGAGAGAGTTTTCTTCCAAATATTTTACGGGGATTCCCTGTTGCTGATCCCTTCAATGTGTTAGCCGCCATTTCATCGACAACAACGAGAATATGGTATACTTTTGCCATTTTCTTCCATTATCAATAATCCAGAATCAGTTACCTTTGTTGAACATTCATTGGTAAAACAGCTAGTTGGTAGGCGTATGAGTTTCAATTTTCATCTCCTTTTGTTTCACTCTTTTGCATATAAGGTGTCAGTTTGACCCTACAATCCATGGACATATACTTGAATTAGTGTTGCCGTTGGTATGAAGTTCCATACTGTCACGCCCCCTCCGTGGGCATGACCTAACACGTTATTTTCTAGTAAAATATAATACAACAATGACGCATAACCCAAATATGGGGTAAATTAAAATCTGATCTAAAATAGACAATTCCTCACAAAGTATACCAAAATCATCAGAGTGCAGCTTTAAAAGATTTTTATATACAAACATGGTGAAACTTCAAAAGTATATGTACATCAAATACTCAAAAGGATACATCTGGGATTTACAGAAACTCTAAAAGTAAATCCCCAAAAAGTGACCCCCAACTTTACAAACTTACATATCTAGTCTACTACTAATACTCTATAGTAATCCACATCCTAAGGTTTACATTAATTGACCCGTCCACCTAGGCCTCCACTGATACCATACAGACATAATCAACTACAGTCTCATTATCTAGCAGCGACTTGAAACACTTCCTTGAAAAGTCCTCTAGCACATCTATCCAGGTCGGCATCTTACTCACATGTGGGTTGGATCAGGTAACACCAATCCTGCACTAAGGTGTAGAATGGGTGAGTAACAGGTATGTTACTTAGTAGAATAGGATCACGATTTGTTCGTAGAATGAACAAGTAATCATGCTAAAATCATAACTTACGGGCTTAATATCAAAGTAGTTTTCAGATATTTAGGTAGGAAGATCTCATCACACTATAGTGTGGTTTGTCAATTAATCCGAATAATTATATGATATTTACACAATTCATCATAACTGGTTATAAAATTCATTAACACATTCTATCTATACTATCTAATACCCTTACGTAATAAATTGTAATTTTCAAAATCTTATGTAGTTCATGTCATTTCTTTTCTTCCTAGCTTCCATGATTACAACCTGTAGTTAGAAATCAAATTCACTGGTTCAAATGTCTAGTTTTCTAGATTCCAGTATTATCAAAATATAAATCATATTCCACATCTCATCAATAGTAAATACATACATCCAACACACTGGCGTTATAATGCAGACAAGTACGACATTGAATACCAATAAGTATGATAGATTTCATGATTGACATTCATGCATTAGTCAAGGATCTCATAATTACCGTTGATGGATTGCAACATTAGTTCTTGATTCTACGGTCGGCCTGACCGCAAGTGGTTCGCCTTTTGTCTGGCTTAGGTTGGCCGTTGATTGGGATATCCCTCGATCATGGGACCCTTCTTCACTTGGGTCAATCAGGTTGACTACTATAAGCTTCCCTCAATCACGGGGACCAGCTGTCTTCATTGTGCCTATCAGGCTAGCATGTGAAATCTAAAGTATCACTATCTTATGCACCCACTTTCCTTTCTAATAATAACCCAAAAATAAATAAAACGCATCTCGGGTATTCTAATCTCAAACATAAATGCATGGGCTCTCCCTAGCTAAAAGTAAATAACACTGGGTACTCCTGACCCGAATATAAACGAATACTAGGCACTTTTGCAACCAAAGTCAATGATTCTGGGTACTAATTTATCTCAACTAACCATCCGTTAATAATTCTAGCATAGGAATTCCTCCTCATAAATTCTAACGTACACAACCATATTCATCCTTTCCATATAGATTAATACCATTTTTCAAAGTTCAGGACACCTTAAACCTATTTCCTAATTAGATTCTAATCTTTTTCCGTTAACTTCCCAATCTGTAACTATGTTAAATCTTCAAGTTTGAGTTTGAGTTTTGTTCTCTGATTAAATATGTTCCTCAAAATTCCTTATTTGAACTCATGTTCCATATCACACAATCAAATCAAGCTAGACTCTATTCTATATTATCATAGATAACATAATAGTGTTTTCAAAAATATATTTGAGTTTACGCCAAAATATGATTCGTATTTTAACGTAAAATTCGATCATTCATAATTATTGTACAACACAAGAGTAACAGGGAAACTTGTTTTTAAAACTTCATAGTGTAAGAAAAATGGTTTAGAAAGTGACTTCACGTCATCCGGGAATCATGCGGGTCCCACGTAGCTCTCAACAAACATGTCATTTTCTGCCCCCACATGTCACCTGCGGTGGCAGTGGGCTAATTTCTGTGGTGGAACCACAGCATATGCCTGTGTTGGGTGGGGGTGCCACAGTGACTCCCACCTTGCAAATTTAACTTGCACGTAATTTTGCTGTTTTTCGTAGTTTAATTCGTGCTTATTTTAATTGTATTCTACACATCATTTGTCTATGTTTTTGACTAATATAATGATAGTAGACCACTATGAGTTTAAAAATCCTTTTTTTGAAGAAATCAATCACATTTATCAAGCAAAATCGTAAATTCGTGATTACCATCATACAATCGTAAATACTCAATAGAATTTATTCGTAAAGATACCATATATATTTTTGAGATATAGAATATAAGCTACAATCATATAATGAATATTATCGAAAGTATTCAATAGGGAAAGGAATTCTACCTTAGCGACGTCCAAGTTCCTTTCTCCGCTCACAAACTTTCACTATTGAAGAATCCTCACCACTCCACCTGATCAAATGAATCCTATCCTCTTCAAAAGAAGCAACTCTTAACAATACATGGGACACAATTTTTCTTTATATCAACTGATTACATACTCTGAGTGAGAGTTTGTTAGGATGTTGTTTATTGTTGTTTTGTTATTGAGGTAGTGAATGGAGCTGAATTTGTTGCTTGAGCAGAAAGAGACAATGTGTCACCCAAGGATACTCTCTTTCTTTTTCTCTATAAATTTCTTGTTAAAGTTTTAAGAGTGAACCATCTGCTGGGATTTTAATGTGGAACACAATTTCTTATCTCCCCTCATCGTCCTGCATCAAATTTATTACTAAGCAAGGAAACATAATATGTTTCTATGAATAACTTATATATAAATGAATTATCTCCTAACCATGGTTTGGTTGGTGATTAAACACATGGCATAGGTTAAGGGGATTAGCCAACATGTGTCTTTCAAATCTCATATAAAATACACGTCATGGTTAGGTGTCACAATGGCACTAATGAGTCATCTAGACTCATGATTACATTGAGTTAATCTTAATTAGTTAACCTAATTTCAATTACCTTAAGTTAGTTTGTAAATTAATGTTAATTGTTAACATAAGTAAATTGTGAGGTTCACACTTAAACGTACACAGCTCAAAGCTTAAGTCTTAACTTTGGTCAACTCAGATTGACTTATATGATCTTTCTGGAAAATCTGAGTTCGGGTTCTTTGACCTGGTTTAATTCTCCTTGGACTTAGACTTATGAATATATCATCCTGAACAACTTTCCAAGACTTGTTTAACGGTACATTCATCTCTTTAAAATTACATTTCCCTTACACTCCGGTCCTTATGATGCTTTCCCACTCGCATTTATTTTCCCATAAATTCTTCCAAGTGAAATTTCTCTGACAAATCTTCCGTTACACCAGCCTTTTATTCAAACTTACTTACCTACATCTTCCATATTCTCTGACCTTTCTGGCCTCGGATAGTTTCCTCGAGATTCGTCATGTTCTGGATACACATACACATAGAGACCCCCAGACACCTGATACAGGAACACATGCAATTTAGTTTATTCCATTATTTTAGAGAGATATTTCTACCTATTTTATTTTGTGTGGGGTATATAATACAGAAGGAAGTCAATAACATATTTAAATAGGTCTTATATATAATAGCTGGAAACATATAAGAAGAAACTACAATTTTATTGCACAAAAAAAAAAAGTGTTGGCCTGTGTCTGACAATGAATTTTCTGAGAAGTGGATGTCCATGTTACCCAGAATTGAAAATGGACTGCTTGTAAAAAATAAAATAAAAAATGAAAGTGGACTATTTGGACTTTGCCAGAAACTGTGACTTTGCTTGCTATTGAAATTGTTTCAGATTACTAAATGATGATTTTCCTATGCAGCGGCTGAATCTGAACCACTGCAACCATGGTTTCAATTCTTTAATAAAGAGCTCAGACATACCTCGTCCTTTTCAGAACATGAAGCTTTTGACCATCCTGTGGCATGTAAGCTGTGGAAATTTTTCTCAAGAACTTTCTTTGTTTAAGTTAAGCTGTGCAATGTCTTTTATGTGTACTGCTAACATTATTATTATTTGTTATTGTGGGTTATGGTTATGACATTTCTCTAGATTTAGGAATGAATGGGGATTGACATGTTAGTCGTTGTTTCCAAATTGACTTGCAGGTCTGTTGGTTGTTTCTTCAAAAGATGAACAACCTATCAATAAATTTGTTGACCTTTTTAACTCCAATCAATTTCCCTCTCTCCTTAACGATGGTGCAATGGATCCAAAGATCCTGAAGCATTATTTGCTGGTTCACGATAACCAAGATGGCACTTCAGAGAAGTATTTCAAATCATTCCCTTCTTATTATGTTAATTTTACATGCTCCATTTGCACCAATTCATTTAGTATGAATTTTCTTATTGTTCATAGTTCATCACTTCTCCTAATCTCCAGGTAATACTTTATTATTGCTATAATTGATTTTTGTGTTTCTTATGTGAAGGGAAATCTGAATGTGACTGTTGAATGGGGCTTGGGCTACTGTCATGATGCTTGTAGATTATATGTATTATTGCAATTACCTTTATCACAAATTTGAAGCCTGTTATTGACATTTTCTTTCTAATTATATGTTCTGTAAATAACTTGAAACTTTCCCTTTTTTCCTTTTCTACTCATGTAGAATATACATCATGATCATAGGGTTCTACTTTGCTAGGTCATGATGTCAGACTGCTTGAATTCTAGTGGACTTATGGCAGCTTATCTAGAGATCCAATTTGGTGCGTATTGGGAAAGGAAGGACTCCCAAGTGGATATATTTTCGTAATTAAGGAGAGAGTTGTGACAGTGGGAGAAAAAACGGTGAGGTGACAAATGAATGCCCTGCTACAACTGGTTTACATTATGGATCATTTGAGATGGTTGGACCATGTACAACAAGCACCAGTGACTTTACTTGTGTGAAGCAACGGATAATCAGAGGGGATAGTTGAAAGGGTGTGGATTGAGGTAGTCAAAAAACATTTAACAATGTACACGTTAACAAAAGATATGACCTAGATAGCATTGAATGGAGGAACATGATTCATTTCCGACCCCAATATTGATATAAGGCTCAAACATGATGATGAGATGTGTCGTCCATTGGATTACCAGGATTATGCTAATGTCTTATGATTAGGGTGAGACTTTTTGTATTAGCAATGCATGAGTTTGCACCTTTATGGGTAGTCATCGGCATCGCCATTGAACTATTTGTTGGAAAATGCTTCTATGGATACCTATTAGCCAAGGTTTACAAATGGGCATCACAAGATTTGTGGAAGTTGTTTCTGTAAGTTTGCCCAATACCTGTTGGTATTCAGATATGATCCTGATTTGTTTGGATTTGGGATGTAACCTTATACTAGAGGCGATCTTGCATAGGGATTCATCAGAAACTTCTAACAGGGTTGTGTTTGGGTAAGACTAGAGAGAAACAAGGGCAAAATGATGACTAAAAGTTATGAATCTTATAGAGCGTTTAGACGGCGCACAAATCATTATTTTCAAAGAAGTAATATTTATTTAAGGAAGAAGAAAGATGACCACCAATAAAGGAGATATTAAAACAAAAGACTGACCATTTGAGGAAGAAAATCCCTAATAGAAATGAAATCTTTGCAGCTGCAATTTCTCTGTGGATAAGGTGGAAATGAAACTTACAGAGCATTTGGATGGTGTACAAATTAATTTTTTTCAAAGAAGTGATACTTTTTTCCAAGGAAGAAGAAAGATGACCACCAATAAAGGAAATATGTATACAAAAGACGGATCATTAGAGGAAGAAAATCTCTAGTAGAAATGAAAACTTTGCAGCTGCAATTTCTCTGTGGACGTAGACTTTCTTTTCCCAATAGAACACGAGAATATATAATAAAAATGATATTGAAAAGGAAAATACAAATGTTCCTTTGTAGAATGAGGTGCTATATACTCATTTTTTTAGCAAATGATTCACATTGTCTAATGAGCTTATGTATATGAATGATGGCTTTCTCCAATGTACCTGGTCTGGCCCATATTCACCCCACTGAATAACATTTACGTTATCATTTACGTAGGTCTAATTATCTGTTGATACAATGGGTCACTTTTTTATTTAGCTCGTTAACAATTGGACATGTTTTACATTTTTTTTTCTTTCTATTTTATACAAATACTTCGCAGCTACTCCCACTACCAAGGTTCCCTCTCTTCCTCTCTCGGTTCCTTTATGCTTTGCAGGCCTATCTAATTGTTTGCCCAATATCTTGATACTATATGAGACCTGTAGGCTCCCTAACATTAATTCCCGTACCACGCATTTTGATACCTTGACTTTTATTGTTAACTGCCTTAAATACGTTTTCAAGGAAAACATGCTGCTTGAATATTTTGTTACTTTTTTTTTTTTACTTGTTGTTTGCAGGGAAACTAATATTTTAACAGAAATGAGGAGTACATTTGGCCCAAACAATTGTAGATTGTTGTGCATAAACTCCTCTCAAGACAAGTTGGGAGACCAGCAGAATAACCCTTGGATTCCTTATGTAAGTTGTATTTAGGGGATTTTTAAGTTTTTAAATATGGTTGTATTTGAAGTTGAAAATTGTGATGCCATTGGCATTGAAATGTACAATGTCTTCTTTTGTGGCAGAAAACTGATGGATCATTTAGTCAAGATCTTGGTTGTTACCTTAACATCGATGACCTTAATGAGGTATTTCTCCTTAACTGGTCACATATCCTCAAAAATCTACTTAGGAATTTATGCTTCTGCATTTTTTTTTTTTTTTGTAACACATATTTGGGAAATTCTGATCAGAACATTAGTTTTGGAAAATATTGAAAATAGATAAAGGACCTCATGCAAGATCTATGTTCCAAGCATATCATTCCTCATATGGAGCAAAAAATACGCATGCTCAATCAGCAGGTATTCTATCATCTGTTTTTTTTATTCAGAAGTACAGTGTGCCTTGCACCTTCTGATATTTGAATGCTTCATTCTTGTCCGAAAAAAAGTGTTTTGAGTTTTTTTGTTTTATTTGTTTTCTCTGTAGTTTAATCCTGACTATATCCTTAGGTTTCTGCAACAAGGAAGGGCTTTAGAAACCAAATAAAAAATTTATGGTGGAGAAAAGGGAAAGATGATACACCAGATGCTCCCAACATGCCTATGTAAATATATTTATTACATTTACATATCATTTGTGAGTTCTATTCTTCTTCTGATTGGTTATAATCGTTGTTGAAGGTATACCTTCAGCTCCATTGAGTCTCAAATAAGAGTCTTGGGTGACTATGCCTTCATGTTACGTGATTATGAGCTTGCCTTGTCAAATTATCGGCTGCTTTCTACGGATTACAAGCTTGACAAAGCCTGGAAACGTTATGCAGGTGTACAGGTAGCTGAAATGTTTTACACATATCATTATTCTTGGTGTTCTTACTTTATAGTTGTGCTCAATTTTTGTTTGCTAGTAATCAACTGATGCACCCTGGTCCTTCAATGTTGATTTCTCTTGCTTAATTGATTTTCACATTTTACTATTGAGGTGTATTTTCTTTTTCTTGGATTCAGCTGCAAGGCTGGCAGTCTTTTCTTTTATTAAGTACATAAGCCAAGTTGTGGGAGATTGAAATTGCTTTTAGTTGTTTGTATCTCTTGAATGGTGGTGAGTTTTTGAATGGAAGGATCCTTATGAAGTTGATGTGTTTCGTATCATTTATTAATAGAAGAAATACAGAGGAACTAGATTAAGATAAAAGCAACAAGATAGAAAGGAAGAAGGAGCATCATGTCTTCTGCTCAAGACGATTTTGATTTCCTAGTTGAACATGAGAAAACAACACATGAAAGAAGGCTTTACTAATCACCTAGGAAAAAATTTTATTTAAAAAAAGAAAAAGAAATTAGAAAAAATGGAAACCTGTTTTGCACAGATGGATGTGCCACAAGCTTATTGGTGTTAGATTTTTTTTGTCCAACACAAGTGGACGCTATAATTCCTCTTTAAATGATCGTTAATATGATTCAAAAGACCTGCCAAAACAGACTTGACTTCAAATACTGATGTAGGATGTTATAATTCTGCAGTTTCCTGTAGAATCTGTTTGTATGACAGCCCCTAGGGCTGTTTCAATTGTCCTCTTCGTCTAGAGATCCTGAAAGACACATGAAGATGGATAAAAAGTTATGGAGTCGTTAACGATTTTGTCAAGTGGCTAAAAAATAGAAGGCTCATTAGAAGTTTAGCGATTGTGCGAAAACATGCTTGCTCATTGTAAACGAACTTTCATTCACCATTTTCATTGCATTTTAGTGTGATGTGCTTTCCTCTTTTGTTGCTTTGGGTTTTGCTTATTTGCATTTTTCAACCAAGCTTCTATGGCCATTGTAATTGTTTACATGATTGTTGATTTCTGTACATCCTCTATTCTTCTATTTGCTTTACTATAGACAATGAATAGGCTTTCCCTTGTAAATGTCTACGACAGATTTGATTTGTGTATGCTCTCATGCAGGAGATACTGGGACTTACCTACTTTATGTTGGATCAATCCCGAAAGGAAGCTGAGTATTGCATGGAAAATGCTTTTAGTGCTTATGTGGTATGCCTACTCCTTTGTTGCTAGGTTGTAATTATGCAATCCTAGATTAGCTTATGAATCGACAGGTTGTAAAATGTAATTAGTAGTTCTTAGTTAAACATTTAGTTTTACTATTTACTCTAAAAGCTAGATTTAATCTGTTACTCTTCTCAACCATCTTATGGAAGATGGAAATTGAACTCCAAAGTCAGATCTTCAGTGATATATATTTTGGCAATTGTTTGTTACAAGTTTTGTTCCTTCTTGGCTTACTTGATAGAGTAGTCTAAACTTTTTTTCAAGTCACCTTTTGTTTTCCCTATCACATGAACAATTATGCTTAAAAAATCCTCTAGGCAGCTTTCATAAGCAGCAAAAACATTATACTGAATATGTGTTTCTTCGTATGTTTTGGAGCTTCTGTGATAGCATTTTTCCTTTCCATTCTTGTCCCTAGAGAAGTGTGATAAGAACTTTTCTTCAGTTTGGTACATGTTGGATCATGCTTAAGGGTGTAATCAAGACTCGATGTATTATCATCCAATGCTTATGGGATACTTGCAAAGAAAGACACAATTGTGTTACGAGAATTTTGCCTCTAGATTAATCTCTAATTTGGCTTAGTTTTTCCTCTCAACCATCTTCATTATGCTCATTTGATGAACTTGTTGCTTCAGTTTCCAAACTTTTTCCATAAAGCATAGCTAGTTTTACTATGATCTTATAATTTTTTTTGCTTTGTCTTGTTTGGAATATATCGGTAATATAGCGCTATAGTCGCACATACCCACTTTGGCCATCCAACTCTTATTTCATTGGGCAATATCTTCATTTCTTTTGGCAGTAAATCTTGACAAGTACTTCATCTCTTGGTATGCCCTTAGTCCCTTACTAAAGTCGCACTCAATGTAGACATCCGTCTCCTCTTTTCTCATCATAACCAATGCCACATCAAATGCAAATAAACATACACCAAAGGGTTTCCTTTTTGAATATGAGCATTTGTTTTATCCATAAGAAATGAATTAGATCATTGTGGAAGTTAATCCGCATTTCATGGAAATGTTTTAGAAATGAAGGAAATATTTTAATTGAAATTGTAGTAGTAGTAAAACAGACGGTAAAGCACACTAATAAATCATCAAAATGCAGTAAGACCCGTATGGAGTGTGGAAATGAAGATCAACCATGTATGCACAAGTATTTCAAATTTGAACTGTAAGAAAACAATATTATTCTGCATGAAAATGTGAGTAATTTCAAGTTAATTGCGTACACCTTAATATATAAAAAAGTTGATCAATTGAACAAACTATTAAGTATTTCATTCAAGCTTTAATATATTCGTTACTAAATATATATGAATCAACATCTAAGATATTCAACTAGGGCTATCATGGACTGGGTTTGGGTTTAGGAGCTAGGCTTGTTGGGTAGCCCTGCTTGACGTGATTACTTATATATAGATATATGCACACGAGAAGTTCTTGTAGGAAAGTTGTATGCAGGACATGTACAATTCTAGTTAGTCTTAAGTAGTTTCCTAATTCTAGTAGGGTTTCTATTTTCTAGCTTCTTTAGGATTGTTATTCCTCATTTTAATGTTGATCTATTCAGAAACTTGGGTCATCCGGTCAGCGAAATGCTACAAGGTGTGGTCTCTGGTGGACAGAAATGCTGAAGGCCAGGGATCAATATAAAGAGGCTGCTGGTGTTTACTTTCGCTTGTCCAATGAGGTAGATTGTAATTTCCTACGATTGAGTACAATTAAGCATGGTGTGTTTTGCCTCTTACAAATTTCCTTTTCTTAGGAGCCTTCTTTACATGCAGCAGTAATGCTCGAGCAGGCATCTTACTGCTATTTGGTGTCCAATCCCCCCATGTTACGCAAGTATGGGTTTCATCTTGTACTAGCGGGTAACCGTTACTACATATCTGACCAGGTACCTATCACTGAATTATGCAAATTTTACTTTCGGTGTTTATAATGTTGTCATGCCTTACAAAACATTTATCATGTTTTGCTCATCCAGAGAAAACATGCAATTCGTGCCTATAAAAATGCTCTTTCTGTTTACAAAGGGAATGCTTGGAACTATATTAATGATCATATGCATTTCCATATTGGAAAGTAAGTTTTCTTCTGAATTTGTTTTGTTTGATTTGCATGGCAGACCTATTCTGCTGTGGAATTTAGAATGTTTTTAGCTTGTTGATAGATACTGTCATTTGATTTAGGTGGTATGCTATTCTTGGGATATTTGATGTTGCAATCAAACATATGTTGGAAGTCCTCGCTTGTAGTCACCAGTCCGCAGCGACACAAGAGTTATTCCTGAGGGACTTTCTTCAAATTGTTCAGGTGAACACTAGTGGTGGCCTGTATGTTGCCTTTCATTATGCTGTTCCAATTTCTGACCAATTAAAAAGCATTTGATTACTCCTGTTCTGCACAATATTAACTGTCCTTGCTGGTCTATATACCTGATTTAGAAGATGGGGAAAACATTTGAGGTATTCAGGCTTCAGTTGCCGGTTGTCATCATACCCTCACTGAAAGTCATTTTTGAAGATCATCGAACTTATGCGTCATCTACTGCTGTAAGTTTGGCTGCTTGTTTCTTTTCGGTTTCCCTCACCTTATTAGCCATTTTCTGTAGAATTCAGTCTGATATTTGTATCAATAATCCTGATGAATATATTGTTTCATCATTGTGAATGTGTGTGCACGTGAGAGAGAGAAAGAGAGAGTTTCCTCTCTATCATTATGGTTTCCTTCACAACTAGTACCAATCAAATGAGGTTAATTTTTTCATGTTGTAATGTTTGTGCAGTGTTTGCATATCGGTGTCAGTCAAGAGGATATTTTTTGTAAAAGAATATATTTTTGCTCTGTGCCTTCTTATTTTCTTATTGTGCCCATGCATATATGAGTATATTAATAAACTCTTGTTCCCTCGTCGTAACAAAGAAGTACGATCAACATGATTGAGAATACCCCTCTGGCTTGATTGCCTTACTGAACCTACTGAACATGGTGTTAGGAGACTGTTTGAACTCATAAGTACGTTTTTTCAATCTATGGTCTTTTTCCTTCATTTTGAGGATCATCATGCCCTGGCTAATCCGGAGGATGCATACACACTTCGTCCTCAAGTACTCCATTCAGGAAGACATTTTTTACAACTAACTGATGTAAAGGTTAAGATAAATTAGAAGCTAGAGATAACATGACCCGAATAGGGTTCATCTTAGCAATCAGGGCAAAAGTCTCAGTATAATATATACCCTGAGTCTGTGTATATCCCTTGGTTACAAATCTTGCTTTGTATTGCTCAACTATGCTGTCAGCTCTGTGTTCCACAATGAAGACCCACATACATCCTACTGGTTCTTTCCCTTTCGGTAAGGCAACCATCTCCCAAGTTTTGTTTTTCAGAAGGGCATCCATTTCTTCTTCAATTGTGGTTCTCCATTCAGGTATCCTTTTTAGCCTCTGCAACACTATGAAAAATAAGAACTGAAAAATGGAAGAAACAAAAGCGCGACATGCCGGAGACAATTAGGAATACGTTAGTGTGATCAACGGGAGGTACGGGACCATCTTTTGTCATCGGGTATAATCTTGAAGTTCGTTCCCTTTATCTATTAGCTTTTGTGATGAAGAAGTCAAAGCACTAGAATTGGAACTGAAAGAGGTAATGACGAAGATGAATACACCCTCTTTTCTATAGTGTCTACCTCTGAAGAGGGAAAATCAGATGAAAGAAAGGTGTAGACTCAAAACTTAACATCCATTGTGACATATTGTTTGCTAGTAGAAGGGTCAAGGCATCGATATCCTTTTTGTGTCAAAGAGTAGCCTAAAAAAATAACTCAAATGGCTTTAGCATCAAGTTTTGTACGATATGGGCCTAAAATGTGGACAAAATAGAGACATACAAAAACTCGAAGGGGTAAATGGAAAGAAGACTGACCATGAACCAACAATTGAAGTAAAAACTGAAACTAAAGAACTCTGGATGGCCTCCAATTGATAAGGTACGTAGCTGTGAGTAGATCATTAGTCCAAAATTTCTTGGGGACATGCATAAATAACCTTGACCCCCACACAACTTCAAGAAGATGACGATTTTTTTCCTCGGTCGCTCCATTTTGTCAAGAAATATGGGTACATGAACTCTAATGAACTGTCCCATTCTCCGCAAAATACAGTTCCATTGAATGTTGACCCAAGTGTCGATTGGCTGTAGCTCTACACTACACGCTTCAAGTTCAGGGGTTCCATTGAATGTTCCTACTCTTGGAGGTTATGGTGATAATCTAAGTGCTTAGATTACGACTCTCAAACTCGATGGTACCAATTTCTTGGAGTGGTCTCAATCTGTCTAGATGTACCTGAGGATAAATTGATTTTTTTTTTAAATCAGAAATATAAGGTGGGTGGTAATACTATGAGGTGAGAAACTTCACTGAGAATTGGATGAGACCACTTCCATTAGATTTGAAATTTTGATTTCCACCCAATCCATGCGACAAATCAAACTAGAAAACCCCTAGGTAATCAGACATAACGATTCACCAAAATTGATTTTTTTTCAGAAATTTTCATAAATATTTTTTGAAAAATTATCAAAATTCCTAATAAATCCCCTACAATTCAATTCATGTCCATCGCTAGACTCACTTGGTTGACCGTACAGTCGTTGACATTAGTTGTATTGTCGCTGACGTCACCCCCATGTTCTACACTGTAGAAGATCAGATTAAGGTTTAGAGAACAGAAGAAGAAAATAATGGAGAAAGTGGGAGGAGTTTAACTTGACTCTCACTATGAACTGTGGTATATATAAAACTAGAAAACAAGTGAAATTACAAAGATGCGCTTATGGCACATATATAAAATATTGATATATCTAACACTCCCCCTCAATTTGGAGAATATATATATATATATCATATAATCCCAGCTTGTTACACAAAAAAGTAACCTTATCACTTCCCAACGACTAAGTAAACAGATCAACAAGTTGATCTTTAGACTTGACATGTGTTGTGGCAATTTCACCACTAAGAAGCTTCTCACGAACAATATGACAGTGCACCTCGATATGCTTCGTTTGCTCGTGACATATCGGATTGGAAGTTATATGCATGACTGTCTAGTTATCACATATAACACTCATAGGTGTCTAATATGAAACCAATCTCCTGGAGAAAATGTCTCAACTAAATAAGTTCACAAGAAGTATGAGACATGGCTTTATTCATTTTCTGCACTTGACCTGGCCATCACTGTTTGTTTTTTGCTTTTCCATTATACACGATTACCTCCTATGAAGGTACAATAACCTATGGTAGACCTCTTGTCTGAGGGAGAACCAACCCAATCTGTATCTATTTATCCCTCAATTTGAGTATGACCATTAGATTTGTACAACAAACCACATCCTGGTGATCCCTTTAGGTACCTCATACATTGAACAACTATCTAGTGTGGCATCCTAGGTGCTTCTATAAACTGACTCACAATACTAACATGTGAGAAATCTGATTTTGTGATGGTGAGGTAATTCAACTTTCCAACTAACCTCCTGTATCTGTTGGGATCATTAAATATATCTCCCTGTTCACCTGTATAGGGGTACTCACTGGTTTAGACCGAAGTTAACCTATCTCTTCTAACAAATCTAATACATACTTTCTCTGATAGAGACTAATATCACAATCTGAACGATTTACTTAAATACCAAGGAAATACCTCAATTTTCCTAAGTCCTTGGTATGACATTGTTGTTGAAGATAAGACTTCGACCTCTGTATCCCATCACATCACTACTAGTCAATACAATGTTATCAACAACACATACCCCTTTTCAGTTTTCTGATGGAAAATTGAATGATCTGGCTAACATCGCATCATCCCAAATGCAAGAACTGCGTCACTGAACTTACCAAACCATGCCCGTGAAGATTGTTTCAAACCATTGTGCTTTCTGAAGGTTACACACTTTTCCAATCTCCCCCTGAGCAACAAACCTAGGTGGTTGCTCTATATACACTTCCTCATGTAAATCACCATGTAGGAAGATATTTTTTACATCTAACTGATACAAGGGCTAGTCAGACATAACAAAATCAACACTCAAACCAAAGTAATTTTCGTAATTGGTGAAAAAATCTCGACATAAGTCAACTCCATAAATCTGTGTGTATCCCTTAGCAACTGACCAATCTTTCAGTCTATCAATTGTACCATCAGGATAAAATTTAACAACGTAGACCTACCTACAAACGACAACATGCTTCCTAGGAGGAAGAGAAATCAAAGACCAAATATCATTATGGTGTACAACATCCATCTCATTAATAATAGCTGTCCTCCATCCTGGGTGAGATTAATAATCTTGGAGATTCTTAGGAATAAAAACAGAAGAGACAATGGAAATAAAAGAAGATATTGGAGAAGATAATGAAGCATAAGAAACAAAATTAGAGATAGGATGTCTAGAAACACAAAAACGGGTACTTTTGCGAATAGCGATAGGTAATTCACTAGAAGATGAAGCAACATCCATTACCTGAGCGGAAGGAGGTATCAGTACAACTGTACAGGAGGTGGAGATGGATTTTCGACGACAAATTGGTGGTGCAGAAGTGATCCTCTTATGATAAACTCGAAATTGTGGAGTAGGATTGGGTTTGAAAATAGGAACATGAACAAGTAAAGGAACACTCTCGAATGTAGCATCAACAAATAACCCAATAGAGAAGCATGGTGTAGACACAAAAAATGTAACAACACAGACAAAGTGTTAGCGTAATGTGGGATTATAACACCGGTAACCCTTTCGGGTACGAGAGTACCTAGGAAATACCCATTTCAAGCTCTTGGGATCTAATTTGTCACAATCAGGACCTGAGTGATGAACAAAACACACACTTAAAAACATGAAGAAGATGAAAAATAGGACAATTAGGAAATAAAATTTGATGTGGAGAAGTACCATCAAGGACAATAATAAACATACAATTGATGAAATGACTAGTATTTGGGAACTTTCGTCTGAAACATTAAGACACGAGCAACCTCAAGAAGGTAACAGTTTTTACGTTTAGCTACCCATTTTGTTGAGGGATATGAACACAAGATAATAGTTGAAAATAAGAGAACAGTAAAAAATTAATTAATTACTAAGCCCTAATTAGGCTTTTAAGGAAAGAGACAAGGCAGTTTATGTTTGATGCGGGACCAAACTCAACACGCCCCCGCATGTCTGGGCGGGATTGGGCCAAAGCACATGGAGATATGATTTGGGTGACGTGGAGGAAAGAAAGGCCCGCTCTGATACAAAGTTGAAAATAAGAGAGCAATAAAAAAATAATTAATTACTCAGCCCTAATTAGGCTTTAAGGTGATTACATGATCTAATAAGTGAAAAGATTAAAAATGACAAAAGACCTGTAAAACTAAGAACATAAGAGTTATTCAACAATAATTTATGAATGATTTTGTGAGACTGCAAATAAGTAGTATAACGACCAAGAAAAATTCTTTAGCATTTTCAGAATGTAAACCCAACCAACTTGAGTTCAAATTTCCATATGAAACTGGTGAAATATATCTAACAACTCAGAATAATCCTTCATTAAAAACAACCAAAAATAACAAAATATTTAAAACCTAAATAAGTAGTGGGGAAGGCCCCCATATATCAGAATGTACCAAACGAAAATGATTGGATTCTCTAGGCCTCATACTAAGTGAAAAAGACACTTAATGGTGATTTCTAAATTGACACGCTTCACAGTTAAGTGTGAAGTCTTTATTTAAAACAGGAAGTAGACTCCGTAAAACATGATGAAAATGATGACCAAGCCGACAATGTCACTCAAAGGTAGAAGATGAATGAAGAGCTGTTGGATTGGAGCACTGTCGAGAAGATACATACCATCTACTTCACACCCGCCACCAATCATCTTCTTTAGATACGGACAATGAGAAGGTAAACATGTCATTGAACAATTCAATTTCTTGGTAAGTTATCTTACAGAAAGAAGATCAAATGGAAATTTAGGAACATAAAATATCAAGGATAAAGAAAGATTAGGATTGGGTTGTGAAGTTCCTAACCCAACATCTTTTGAAAATGACCCATTAGCTAATTTAACGTTTTGACAAGAAGATAGAGAAACAAATAATAACAAGTGAGAATTTCTTGTCATGATTTGATGCACTAGAATCAATGATCCAGTGGCTTGTAGATGATAATGAACAAGTGGATACCTTACCTGTCTGGGCTAAAGTAGCAGTAGCTGATGAGTTGGAAACTAGTTTATCATACTCCTCTCGAGAAAGGACAATGGATTCATTCTCTATACTCTAGTTTGATGCTATAGTAGGCTGAACAACATTTTGAGCTAAAGATAATGAGGCATGATGGACAATTGGTTTCCCATGAAGATCCCAACAAAAGTCAATAGTGTGCTCATCCTTATAGCAATGGGTACACTTTCGAATTCATGACCTCCATGGCCACCCCTGAATTTCTACTACCACATCTACCTCCACAACCACCACCATGGCCTCCCATGATTACCTTTGTGACCACAACCACCACGATCTCCGATAGTAGCCAAAGCAAAGCGATCAATCATAGGTTTGCCATTGTCTGGTGGAGTGATTTTCTTTAGTCTGGAGAAAACATCTATCAAGGAAGAAAGATCAAGACTTCCTAAAATCTTTGACTTGACTGAATCATACTCTAATTGGAAGGATGAAAGAAGACGAATAACATCTATATCCTCCCTTTGCTTCTTCATTTGAAGGATATCATTGGAAATGGGTTGATATTGATTCAACTCTTCATACTTACACATCAGTGAAGCGAATGTCCGATCTAGAGTTTTATCATCTTGCTGTAAAGAGAAATAATGTCAAGTGATCTTATAAATTCGAGTAATATTATTAGATCCCGAATGCATATACCTCACTCATTTCCAAATCTCCTTTGCAATATACAAAAACATAAAATTAACATTGATCTCTGGCTCCATACTGTTCCACAATCAAGTAACAATCTAAGCATCTTCTTGTTCCCATACCTCAATGGCTTTTCATCAAGAGAATCAAACTTTGTTTTGGTTAGATGAGATTTCTTGCCCTTGGCCTTCAGAAAGATTTCCATAACCTTCGACCACTGTATGTAGCTACTTTCATTTAAGAGAATAACAGTCATTTGAATTCCAACCAAATCAGTAGATATACCCAAGATAATCTTTTGCTTCATGATGAAATAACTGATTGCCCAAGAATCAACTAAGTTGCTTTACAATTTTCAATGCTTCCCCCACAAAATTAATTTATTTAGAGGTTTTTAGATATTTTTGTGAATGATTTTCTACTCTCAAAAAATTTCACATGAATTCCTTATAGCCAAGATGTGCGAAAAACCTCCAAAAGATAAATCTATTTCAGTGAAGTCGCAGGTTCTAAAATCCCTCTAGATAAAATCGCAGGGCTCCAAAATCCTTTCTAGATAAAAGCTAAAGATGAAATTGCAGGGTACATAAAGGCCAAAAATACAATCTGGAATCTAAACACCACACCGCACCACAACCAACCACTAATAACTGATGAAAATCCCCGATCTATGATCACATTAGGTATATTTTCCAACCACGGCGTCAAAATCCTCCAAACAGAGGATTTTAACCACCAAGATGATAACGAGTACAAATCATATCAGAAAAATCTGGTTTATACCAAAAGAGGAAAGAAGAAGAGGAGAGAAAATCAAAATCTGGCCACTAGTGACTCTAATACTATGTAGAAGATCAGAAAGGTTTAGAAAAGACGAAAAGAAGAAAAGAATGGAAAAAGTGGGAGAAGTTGAACTTGACTTTCTCACTATGAACTGTGGTATATAAAAAACTAGAAAACAAATGATATTACAAAGATGCTCTTATGACACATAAAATACTGATACATCTAACACACGAAAGCTAGAAAAAAAAATGCCAAGTTGTAATAGTAAGATACCTCCTTTTTTATAAACTAATAGTAAGATACCCTAGAAATGGATTGATAAGAGAAGAAGAAAAAGAAGGAAGAAAGAAAACAGATAGGGAGAAAATGTGATTAGGGTTTTAAATGAGCCCTTCTCACTTTCTTATAATTAAATATTCATTAATTTCCCCATACTTCATTAAGAATTATATAACCCCTTTACATTAGGAATATAATTAATTACTCCAACAATAGGTAAATCAGAAGAAAATTCAGGGGAAAGAGAATTACTTGACTAATTAGATGATTATTGGTGGTCATTTCTTTGATCGATTCCTAGACCAAAAGAGCTCTTCCAATGTACACCTGCAACGACTTCTTATCAAGAACAAAAATATTTCTTAAAAACCTTGTGTGAGCATCAGTAGCTGCAGGATGAGTGGAACAAACCTTTTCCTGCTTTCTTCCAGTATAGAAGCCTTCCTATTTTCTTTCTTCTGAATTCATCGAAAAAATGTGAAAGGAAAGGAATCTCCAAAGAGCACAAGGAGAAATGGTTGAGATATGCCAACTGAGAAAAATGCCAACAATTGTCCTTGGCATGGTTCTTAGAAAGGCGAACTGCTACAAAAAGGAACCCCAAATATCATTATTCATTGTTGTAGCCTTTAGGGTTCTAATTATGTGTTAACTTTTACTTAAATATATTATAATATAAGATTCATACTTATACTGACATTATTGAAGCTTATGCCTATTAATTAGGTCTTCAACCTTTATTGAATTGCCCTTTGATAGTGTGAATCATTGCTCTCTTGGTAAACCATTTAACTAGCTTAAACCTGAGTGGTTAAGCATGTTTGGAGTTCATAGATTTGGTTTGGACTTTAATATTGGCCTCTTGTTAATATTTTTGTTACAATTTAAACATCCAGGTTGATGTTAGAGAAAGCGTGTGGCAATCTTTGGAGGAGGATATGGTTCCATCAGTGCCTACCATAAGAGGCAATTGGCTGGAATCACAACCCAAAAACTCGAAGAAATTTAACGATTCTAATATTTGTGTAGCAGGAGGTATGCAACTTCTTTCAGTTTTTTTTTTTTTTTGGATTCAGCTATGGTTTCATAATTTCTCATCTGAGATCATTTTTATTTTCTTTGCGCAAAGTGCCTATGTGGATAATAGGACATTTAATTTTTCTGCTCGAGTATAGAGAGGTGCAATTTCTCACTTCAAATTTCAGGGGACTAGAGACTTATATTACTAGTTCATGATTAGCGGACAAGTCAGCTTCGGGATGCATGTTCTTTCTTCGTTATTTTGGGGGATTTAATGAAAGAAATATTTTTGAAACCATTATGCCAATTGTCAATAACTTTGTCATATGTCTAGTAATCTATGAAGGACCATTAAGAATTTCTGTGATTGTGGGCTACATTGCTGCGAATGACCTGTACTAAGTTATAGGAAGTCTCTGACCTTGTTGATTGTTTTTATAAAGGATGAGAGTTCGTTAAAGATGGGCTTTTATCCTAAATGGTAGTAGATACAATGGTGCATATCCATCATAGGAGCTTCTAGTGGTTTTTTTTTTTTTTGGGGGGGGGGGGGGATGTGGTGGCCCACAGATAATCTCCCACCCTTTTCTAACACTAATTCCAGGGTTTATTGCTTCTATAATTGGTAAGCTACAGCGTTTTAGCCGTGTGTTGTTGAGGGGAAGAGGTGTTACCTTTGTTTTGCATTTCTTAGTGTGGACATTTTCACATAGCCACTCACCCAAGTGTTTCATATTATCCAATTTTAGTTCTATGTTCTAGGGAATGGCTTTCCTGGTGGTTCCTATATTTTAATAATGTAAAAAAGAAAATCTCGACGATGCAAAGTGTGAATTTACATATTGTTGGTACAATCATTTTCCTGATATTTTGTGTTCTATTCACTTGCAGAAGCAATAAAAGTTGACATTGAATTCAGAAACCCACTTCAGATCTCAATTTCGGTTTCTGATGTTTCTCTCATATGTCAGCTATCCACAAAAACTGACTCAATGGAATCTGGTAAACAAGTTATTTCATTTGCATGGTTTGCATCTTTTTGTCCAATATTTAGATGCTTAAATTCCACTCTATTCGGCAGAGTTAGGTGATCAATATGTCAATGATGTGGATGGACATGCATCAGCCACTGGACTTCAAAATGATTTGGAACTCAAAAAGTTGAAGAACATTGGGTATTTATGTCAATTTCTGTAGAAATGATTTCTGAAGTTTTTTCTTTGGTCAATTTTTTTGTGTGGTCCTTTGTCCAACAGTCATTAATCGTTCTGCCGTTACCTAAAGGAGTGTGGTGGCTTGATGATTGCAGGGAGCTGAATGCTGGCAGTTCTTTGTTTGTACTGTCGGAGGTTGAGTTTTCGTTGGGAGGACGTGAAACAACTATGGTAAATCTTGTCTTAAAACAATCCTTGCATTGAATTCTAGGTTCTCCCGTGTTGTGAGTATGCTTGTTGTAAAAAAAAGACACGAGTTTTCTGGTTTTTAGTCTAGTTTAACCCTATAACATGAAAATAATATGGCAGGTATGCTATCTTCTAATTTTCATGTTTCACATTTGAGGGATGTTAATCTGTACACTTTTCATTCTAAAGTTGCTCATGATCTCAATTTAGATTTGGAGCTTATTGCAATGTTAGAGCTTCTAACCCTTTTTTATTTAACTCGCTTCTTATGGTGTGAGTGTCTTTGCATTTAATCTTGAAGGTCTGCTTCGTGTAAGGGAGATTGAGTGACTGCTTCGTGTAAGGGAGATTGAGTGATTGCTGAGATATATTGCAGAATAGACAGTGTACTCTTGATTAACTTCCCTAACTGAAAAAATCGTTCTTTTTTCACATAGCTAGCTCTGATATGTCCCAAATTGATTCCATTGTGTAGGAGGCCCTCGACGGGATGTTAAGGTGTAGGAGGAAGGAAGCTTCTCTATTTGGCATCCCAGGGATTCAGTTAACTCCCAGATACCAAAGACTGAGCCTTTTTCCTTGTCAATCAACTAATCGGACACAACTTCAAGCATCAAAAATTGTTATTTGTGAAAACGTAGTAGTTACAATACGTGATAAATTAAGAGAATTGATTGAGATGGCTTGGTCAAGTGCAATGAAAGCTGATTATGGCCTTAGTCAGAGATGAAGGTTCTAACGAGCAATATAAAGACCCAAATGAATGTGGATTGAGGCAGTGAGAGTGGACGTGCAAACTTGTATAACAAATGACATGGATTTAGACATAATTGAGTATGGAAACATGATTTGGTCAACCAACCCCAACTTTATGGGCTAAGGATTCAACAACGAAGATGATGATGACCAGGCTCCTCAAATGGAGTTTCTAAACGAAACTTTGATGTGGGTAAATCCTTCAAAGTCCAAACCATCTAAGGTTGGTCTGAATGAGTAGTTTTTTCGATCGGTCTGAATGAATATTGCTCGATATAAAACTTCTCGTAGAGCACCACCATATATTCCTTGTTGAGGCTATGCCTTGATCAAAGGTTTCCCAAAACACCCGAGGCTTAGCAAAAGAGTGGAAATGCTTGTGAGGCATATACTCTCGTCCTTTGAACTCTTAGAAAAGTGTACACCTCATCCCTTTTACCTCCTTTTCAGTGCCCTGTATGAGAGGCATTCACCTCATGTGCATATGTTGGTTTTGGTAATTTCAGGTTCTTTTACCTTGGACATTTATTTTTATTTTTTTAATTTATTCGTTTTTTTCTTCTCTCCTCGACTCACTGGTACATAGGAATAAGCTATTTTGGTTAAATAACCACAAAGATGAGAGATATCGTAACCTGATCTCTTGTTTTCGGATGCCAACCTGTGCACAATGTTTTGGGTCTACTTTATTTTGTAACAAATATACAATTATTAGTCTACTACTGACCAGTCAATACCCTGTTTTCTATGCATATTTTTTAACCTCTTCTAAATCACATGTCCTCTTACTGGTACTTAAGTTTTAATATGACATCGCTGGGAATTCTCTGAACTGGCACCTTTTCACTTCTCAGGTACAACTAACGGTCACTCCCAAAGTAGAAGGTGTCCTATATATTGTTGGTGTGAGGTGGAAATTGTCAGGTTCTGTAGTCAGTTATCATAACTTCGATTGTGACCTAGCAAAGAAGAAAATTGTCAAAGGAAGAAGAGCTAGGCTATCTCCAAGGAATAATCTGAAGTTTGCTGTGATCAAGGTCGATATTAATGTTCTTTGATATATTGTTTTCTCCTTCTAAATATAAAATAAGCCATGAAAAAATTTATTTTCATTTGAAATGAAAAGCTAACTTTTGATTCTCTTTCCTTTTTTCTTTTTGTACTTTCACTTGGTGCCCAGAATCTACCTAAGCTTGAGGGTTGCATCCACCACTTACCCGAAAAAGCATATGCTGGGGATTTACGACGTCTTGTTTTAGAGTTGAGGAACCAATCCGAATTTCCTGTGAAGGTAAGATAGTGCCCTAATTGACAGTGAAGGAAGGGTTATGGTGTTCCAGCTACCTTATAAATTACTAATAGCTAAATATTATCAATAAATATGCATTGCATGATATCCCAATGTTTGAAGGTAGTAATGTCACTCTATGTTTATGATGGCCTGTTGAGGTGTACCATGAATTTTTGGAATTATTTGGCAGAATATGAAGATGAAGATCAATCATCCAAGATTTCTGAATCCAGGGAGTCTTGAGGATATGGAGAAAGAATTTCCTACTTGTATAGAGAAAGAGACAAATTGTAAACACAGCATTGTGCAGGCTAACACTGTTCAAGGGTCTAATAGCTCTGTGTTTTCATTTCCAGAGGTCAGTGATATGGTCTATTTTTCTCTAGGTCATCTCTACTTCTGTTCACCACTAGATTTACATTTTTTTTTTGGCACGGTTAATATTGTTCGTCTTACATACTTCTTTGTCTCGTAGGATGTGATAATTCAAGGGGAAACAACCTTATTATGGCCTCTTTGGCTTCGGGCTGCAGTTCCTGGCACCATTTCCATGTGTATATCTATATATTATGAAGTGGAAAATTCATCTAGTAGCTTGAGATACCGTACACTGCGCATGCATTACAGTTTGGAGGTAGGATTTCAAAAGGAGACTTGTGAATATAATCTTCTTTAGGCTTTCCTGGTATTGCATAAGATAAATGCCTTCCGCAGTTAGTAGTTAAAGTTCTAATACTTTTTACTTGCCTCCTTTTCAGCAATGAAATTCTTGGTCTAATACTGTAATGAGTACATTGCCATATATATGTCAACAATTTGAATTTCCTGCTATCAAGCTGCTATGAATTGTTCTACTTTTACATGTTGATAGCTGCAATGGAACACGTTGGTTCAAAATTAGTGTGGACTAGATTTAGGGAATCCTCTGCCACACTGTTCAACATTGTGCAGAATCGAGGAACAGTTATGAAAATACAAAGTGAAATTTGTAAGCATACTATTTAATTTTGAAAGGGCTCCACAGGGGACTTATTGATGTATCTTCTTCTATATGTTTCAATGGAAATTGTTATTCATTTCTTGAAATATTTTGGTGAATAGTAAAATTTGATCTAAATAATCAAATTCCATATTTAAAATTGCAAGATTACATTGGAAATATTTTGGTAAACATTAAATTATATCAAAACATATTTAAAAATACCGGTAAAATTTCCAATTTAACAAAAAAATCCTTAGAATATCTCCATGAACTCCGGATATAACTTGAACAAGAGATAAAGCTCAATATGATATCTAGCATTCTGCTTTTTATTCATCTTTCTAAAAACCCTATATTCCTTTCCACAATCTTCATCATCATACTTCTTTTATCAATAAAATATAGGTACATAAATTTTGATATTTATTTCTTGGGTTTTGCTAACTTGTGCCCTAAGGGCACACTTTTAAGTGCATTAATTACACCTATTATGTTTATTTATTTATCATTCTCGGTCTTATGAGAAAGGCACATGATTTGTAATAAACGTACGCTTATTGAAGGTGAAGTTTGGAAATAGAACAATTCCTTATGTCATGTATCCCCCTGGTTTACGCGGCTTCAGATGCTTCAATTGTCGATTCTAGTCTTGAGCAAAAGGTTACACCTATAGAATCTGTATTACAGGTCAATCCTACTCCACTAGTACCAATAGGTGGGGCAAAGGGTAAGAAGCAGTTAAGCACTACACCTAGGAATTTCCCAGGTGTAATTAATGGACTTTAACGTGTGCCCTTAGAGCACACATTAAGAAGACCCTAATTTCTTTTCTATCAACATGGCAGCTACAACTTTGCAGTAACCTTATGGATGGTTATTTTTTCTGTAACAGGTGTTACCCTCATTAGATGTGTTGGTCCACATCAACCCTTATCCATCGAGATTGCGAGAGTTCCTTCTGCGCATGGACATCGTGAACAAGACCAATTCAGAAATATTCCGGCTTCATCAGTTGTCGTCGGTTGGATCCCAATGGAAAATCTCATCACTACCACTTGATGATGCTGTTTGTCCCTCGCAGTTGTTGATCCCTGGTCAAGCACTATCATGTTTCTTTAATCTCAAGGTTTGTGTTAGAACTTCAAAGTCACTTTTAAAAATTATTGAATTCATCCATTTAAACTTGAACTTGTTCCGTTCATTCTTCCGAACTATTTTATTCTTCTCAGAACTGCAGTGAATCAACTTGTGAAGTCTCGTCTTCTAACCCTCTCCTAGGAAGCGATGTAAGTTTGGGTTCTCAGGGCAGCAAGGAAGCATTATTTGATATATCTAGCCCACCTCTTTGGGGTTTCCACCATTGTGAAAGATTACATCACGGGAAATCAGACCAGGTTGGCCCTTTCATTGATCATGACATGCACTTTATTGTCCAGAAATATTGCGTACGGGCAATCTTTGCATGTTGAGGCTTTTATTTGTAAATTCGATGCAATCTTACAGTGTGTGAATGAATGATGCAAATTATTCAAGTTTTTGCAAAATGGGAATGTGGGGTGTACTTCGGAAGACTGAAGATGGTCTACGAATGGTGTAGGGAAATCCACACCAAAAATGTTTGCCCCCATCTAATGATGGCCATCCAATCTCTCAATACTCTTTTGCATGGTCGAACCAAACTACGAAAAGATTCTATAGAATAAATCTTTACCCTTGTGCCTTAGACCTTTATCTTTTTATTAACACTTTCTTGCATGGATCAGGGGAATCCAGGTACCGTTGACTTCATCTTGATCTCTCAGTCACAAGAAAATATAGAAGACCCATCAGATATCCCACGGTTGTTTTCACATCATGCATGCCACTGCAGGCAAGACTTTGAGGAAGCTTTTAGTTATTTATTTTCAATTGGATCCCACATATACTGATTCGTTTTTTGTTATTACTGGTGTGTTGTGTTTCTAGTATTGCAAGCACAAGCCCAATATGGTGGCTAATGGATGGGCCCCGGGCTGTAAATCACGACTTCTCTATTTCTTTCTGCAAAATTAGACTTTTTATGACAATTCACAACTCATCGGACACTCTTGCTTCTGTTCGGATTAACCCATCTGATATGATGTCCAGCAGCACTGGCCAATTAATCGATGCAGCTGCAGCAGTTCAATCTACTATTTCTTCTGGAAACCAAGAAGGATGGCATGATGTGTCTCTAGTGAATGACATTAAAGTCACTGCTGATGTCCTTGGTAGTACTCAATATGGAAAGTTATCATCTCCTGATAGCATCACTCCATTCCTTTGGTCTGCATCATGTTCTACCCAGGTTGAAATTGGGCCCATGTCAACCACTGAAGTTCCCTTCCAAATTTGTTTCTTCTCTCCGGGAACATACAACCTGTCAAACTACAGTTTACATTGGAACCTTCAAAACTCTGCCGATGGGGACAGATATCTTGGAGATGGAACGAGACAGACCTCAGGGACAAGTCCTGGGCATCTATATTATATTACTGTACTGCAGTCCCCTTAAAATGGATTTAGATGTTTGTGGGAATCATCATAATATTTCAATTTTTGTACTATTTTGCTTGTAAATTACTGGGTTTATTTTACATTCATTGAACAGAGTATTCGGGGTATTTTATGGAGGAACTTAATAAAGATGGGGAGGTAAATTTATTTACCCAATCTCACAATACTTGAACAAAATCAGACGGACTAAAAGATTTCTGCATTTGATAACCAATGCAGGTACAATGATGATTAATGGTTTATTTATGTAATTATAATTTTATTGATAAAAGAAAGAAAAAGGAGGACGAGGTGGCCCCCAACAAAATGTAGAAAACAAAGAAAGAAAAAGAAGAGCAACACAAGAAGCCGACTACGGACACCACTATGAGGAGCGAAGCTCCTTACAAGGTCCTCAAGAGAAACTCCACCAAAATCCTTACTCATCTTACACCAGTAGAAAAGTAGGCTCAAGATTTTCCAGATCATCCATTAAGCGAGCTTTCAACTTGAAAGGTTCTTTCATTCCTTTCTTTTCAAAGCTCCTAACAAATTGCAAAAGGGAGGATGGATCAAAGATAACATCTACTAGCAAAAGCACAGTAACTCCACCACCGAAATGAGGACCAACCGAATTTGAGAATACCTACTCCATACGGAAGAGACAACAAAAATTTGGCCAAAGGGCAAACTCCTCTTAATCAAGTTGTCTATAGTGGGAATTCCACTAAGAGAAGATGGTCCTTAGGTTCATATGATCTCTCTCTCTCTCTCTCCTCTATATATATATATATATATATGGAAATGTTCAGCACCAAACATTTTTCAAAACATGAAAAAACATTTGAAAAAACAATGTAACATTAATAAATTTTCAAAATATGGGTTAGAAGTTTCGGATTGAGCTGATTTTTTGTGAGGATGATCTCTATGATGGGGACATCATTCAAAAAAAAAGAAATCAGTCCAATCTGAAACTTCTAACTCCATTAAAAGTGATTTAAAATGTCGACCGTCGATTTTTTGTCAATTTTTGCCAATAATTTGTAAATCACTTTTGATGGATTTAGAAGTTTCAGATTGAGCTGATTTTTTGTGAGGATGATCTTCTCATCATAGTGACCATCCTCGCAAAAAATCAGCTCAATTCAAAACCTCTAACCCATATTTTGAATAACCATTGTTTTTACATATGTCCTGTGAAACATAATTTAATTTCTTGGAATTCAAAGAAACAACAAACTGTAGCTCGATCAAGTACTGAAGCAGAATATCTCACCATTGTTAGTACTATACAGTTGAATCAACATGCTTAATTGTCTTATTGGAGGATTAAGAGTTTATTTAAAATCACCACCAACACTTTGGTGTGATAAACTTGGTGCCACATATCTCAACATAAATCCTGTTTTCCTTTTTTCTATTTTATTTCATCTCCATCGAGGACCAAATTGTTGATGTCTTCACAAAAGGATTCCACACAAGATTGATGCTATCCATTCATGAATTCTTTGTTTTGGAATCCTTAGCAATTCTAACTAGTTATCATTCTATTCACAAAGATTCTCTGTTGTAACTTCCTTGTATATTTAGAAATTCTAGCTGGAAAGAAAGACAAATTTTAAGACTGATGCTGACGCATGGGTGACACAAATGACATGGTGGCGCACACATGACATTAGATGCATTTTCCTTTTACTTGCATATCAAATTCAAATATTGTATGCAGTCTGCAAAAGACCGTGTGTAATGACTATAAATAAATATTGATAATTAATGATTATAATAATATATTTAAATAGATAATGACTAGTATTAAAACTTCTGTTCAGATCAGTTTATTTGTTTACATGGTTCATGTAATGAATAAGGAAACCAAGAATATCAATAATAATAATAATAATTATTTTTTCTTCAATATTATATATTTTTCGAGTTGAGTCGACTCGACAAGTTAATTTTATAACAAAGAGGCATCCATAGTGATCAAACCAAAGAAGACCCCGATTAATTGACCCCATAAACGATTAATTGCTGAACAACTCTCTATTTAAACCGCTCTACAGCTCCTTCATTTTTCCACAGAACCACTTATCATTCCTCACCTAAAAAAAACCATCACCAACCTCTATCTCACAAATGGGTAGCCTCCATGCCGATGTTCTCGAAAACATCATCTCGGCTTCATCATGTAGTATTCCGAACCCTTTAGATCCAGAGGAATTCAGGAAGCAAGGTCACATGCTCATTGACTTCCTTGCCGATTACTATCGAGACATCGAGAAATACCCGGTACGGAGCCAAGTCGAACCGGGTTACCTCTCTAAACTTTTACCAGACTCCGCTCCATATAATCCTGAACCCATTGAAACAATCCTCCAAGATGTTCAGAACCATATCATTCCTGGCATTACTCATTGGCAAAGTCCCAACTACTTTGCTTACTTCCCTTCTAGTGGTAGTGTTGCAGGTTTTCTTGGTGAGATGCTTAGTACAGGCTTCAATGTAGTTGGTTTCAATTGGATGTCTTCACCAGCTGCAACTGAGCTTGAAAGCATCGTCATGGATTGGCTTGGAAAGATGCTTAAGCTTCCAAACTCTTTCCTCTTCTCTGGCAATGGAGGTGGTGTTCTACAAGGAACCACTTGTGAAGCCATCTTGTGTACTTTAACAGCTTCGAGAGATGAGATTTTGAACAAAATCGGTAGAGAAAATATTGGAAAATTGGTTGTTTACGGGTCGGATCAAACCCATTGTGCACTCCAAAAAGCAGCCCAAATTGCTGGAATTCACCCTAAGAATTTCCGACCCGTTTCCACAACCAAGTCGACTTCCTTTGGCCTCTCACCCATTTCTCTTCGCTTACAAATTCTTTCAGATATTGAAGCTGGGCTTATCCCATTGTTTCTATGTGTCACCATCGGAACAACTTCGTCCACTGCAGTGGATCCCATTGGTCCATTATGCGACGTGGCGAAAGAGTTCGGTTTGTGGGTCCACGTGGATGCTGCTTACGCCGGAAGTGCTTGTATATGTCCCGAGTTTAGACATTTTATCGATGGTGTGGAGAATGCAGATTCGTTTAGTTTGAATGCACACAAGTGGTTCTTCACCACTTTGGATTGTTGCTGTCTTTGGGTCAAAGATCCAACGGCTCTCGTTAAGGCTCTATCAACGAATCCTGAGTATTTGAGGAACAAAGCGAGTGAGTCAAAGCAAGTCGTTGATTACAAAGATTGGCAAATAGCTCTCAGCCGTCGATTTCGATCTCTCAAACTGTGGCTTGTACTTCGTAGTTATGGTGTAGCAAACCTTAGAAATTTTCTAAGGAGCCACGTTAATATGGCTAAGCTGTTTGAAGGACTTGTAGAAAATGACGAGAGGTTCGAGATTGTAGTGCCTAGGAATTTTGCTATGGTGTGTTTTCGACTTTTATTACCTCCATCGATGATGATGGATCAGAGGCCATCCGATGAAGAAGAAAGTGAGAATGATCTGAACCGTAAGTTGCTAGAGATGATCAATGCGGGAGGGCGTGTGTATATGACACATGGTGTGGTTGGGGGGGTGTATATGATTCGGTTCGCCGTGGGTGCAACACTAACTGAGGAACGCCACGTTAATATGGCATGGAAGGTGGTGCAGGAGAATGCTGATTCTGCTCTTGCTGCTCACCTATTATTATTTAACTAATGACGAGCCTTGTGGATGAACGGAATTGCTTGATTGTGAGGTGAGAGAGAGATTAGACTTGTAATTTAGACCAAAAAATAAAAATTTGTGTTATTTTTAGTTTTTTATTTCTTTAGATGAGAGGATAAAGTTCTGTAGCATAATTTTGAGATATTCTATTGCCACACCATCTTTTGCTAATGTCACCCCAATTCATATGTAAGAATTAGCAAACATTTCAAGTCTTATGGCGGCGTGAACAAAAGTTGGTGTGGCAATAGAAATTCTCTAATTTTATTTGTCTATTATCCCATTCCTATGACAACACGAGTGTTTACGTAACATTTTTTTTTTTTTGGAAAATTAAACACATTGGATTCTGTGCCCTGTAGAAAATGATTCAAAATTAAACATGAGTGTTTTTATTAAAAAAAGTTATATCATTCTAGATGTTTTTTTATATTTCAAATGGTTGGTGATACAAAGAGATCTTCCATTCTTATAGTAGCATATGGTGATATGTTATAATTATGTGTCATATAGAAAACGGCTTAATTAGGAGTCCATTGTATTTCAAACTCCTACCAAATTGTGTCATGCATGTAGACACCATTTAAATTTACTAATAGCCAACTAAGTAATTTAAGCTAGCCCTTAGCCAAAAAAAAGGTAATTTAAGCTAGGACTTCACCAGTAATCAATGGCATACCTTCAATGGTCAATCAATGGTCGAGATGTGATTCTATAAAGTAAATTTTTTCCTAGAGATTACCATCAATAAAGATATCTTTACATCTAAGTTGCATAATAATTTCCTTAATATAAGAAGCCACCAGGCACCAACAAAGACGTTTTAACTAACTAAATCAACCCTCCCATGCGCCTTCTAAGACTTAAATTAACTTTAGGTCTACAATATATAGTTTTAAAGATCTTCAAAGAGTGGAATCAATTATATTAAATTTTAATAATTAAATTAGTAAAACTTATTACGACTTCTGGACAATTAGTCACATTAAGTGAAAATGGGCTAATTATAAACAATAATTAATCAATTTCTCCTTCATGTAACGAACCCAAAAGTCTTATAATAATTAGACTAGAGTTTTACATTTGAAATAGGTTGATTTACTTGATCAAACCAACATAGAAACACGTTGAGGCAACTTTGAATTACTTCTTCTTTGATGATCCTTTTGATCTGAGATGTTATGGTACCAAATGTGATTGAACATATATAATGGTTAACTATAAGATAGGAAGATATTTTCTGGGAATCTTTCCAGAAACTGATCACTATGATAAATGTGTTTCGGTCCCTCCCATTTCAATCCTTTATTTGAATTTTAGAAAATTCTTTTCATCTTTATTGCCATTTATTTCATTAAAAAACATATAAATATTATTATTTTTGTTTAAAATAAATTTATTTTAATACATTGACTCACCCACCCCCACTTCAAAAAAGACTTGTTTCCCTCGATGTCATTAATGAGGGTAGGTAGGATATTGCACTAACTTCTGTTTGTAGATAGATATTTAAATGACGACGACCTTTTATTTTTGGGGTGGAAATGAAACTGACTTTAGTTAATTTTTAAATGAAAAAATAAATATACATTCCATGGCATGTGCCACCATATATACATATACGTTGGTGCATGTTTTATAATAATTTTGGAGAATCATGATAAAATGACTCCTCCCGACAAACTCAATCGACTCTCCTAACGTGACATGTGTTAGAATTATAGATCTATACTCCTCGGGATACACAACTTTCATCTGTGATTGTGTATCCCGATGAGTATAGATCTATGGTTCTAGCACATATCACTTTAGGTGAGTTGATTTGAGTATGTTACATGGGGGAGTCATTTAATCATTACTGTAATTTAGAACATATACCAATTGCCTCGCACCTGTTATTTAATTATTATGCATGTCTGGTGATCTTAGCCAACTACATTATTAACAGCCTGTCTCTGCTACACTATACTATTTTATAATTCCAATTATCGTTGGTTCCAGTCTGTCTACCCTAATTGGACTTGAACTAGGGGTGTAGCCCCTAAAATATGTGCCACATCTCTGGATTTCATGAATTATCTACATAATGGGTCGAGGAAATCATAATGCATGCATGTATATTATTTCTAAGTATATTTTTTGTGAATCCAAATTTTATTGTGCTTCTACTATAAGAGATTAACATAAATTGATTGAAATTCATTTACTTTCAGAAATGAAAGTATATAGTACTTCGGTAGTTAAACCTCCTCTTCATTAAGGAAAGGACATTTGAAAAGAAAAAAAGAAAAAGAAGAAGCAATAGATCAAGTTGCTAATGTCTAGGGATACGAACGATGGCTTCCTTCATCAGAAATCACTCCAACCATGATTACATAATATTTATAAAGAAAAAAAATGAAAGTGAGAGCAATTTTTAATAGGAAAAAGCTAATCTCACAAGAAGTTGATGCTCTACATCAACATGACTAGGGGATGGTAGTTATTCCCAAGAAAAATGTATCCGTAAGAAAAAAAAATCTATGATTTTAGCACATGCCACATCAGAGAGTATTTTGAGTATGCCACACGGGCGAATCAGAAAATCATTACTCAAAGAGAATAGTGTTGTGAGAAAGAAAGAGGTGATGTTAATAATCAAATGTGTGAAGTACTTCAAATAAAGAAATGCCCATGCTCACCAAAGATTTGCAATGCGACAGGTCTAAGAGATGATCTCAAGACCTTGAGCAGATTATTTAAGACGAGTGTTTGGGCTAAAAAAAAAGATAATAACTAATCCCATTGCATATATATGCATTTTTTAACGATAGATACTTTTTATTTACACAGATGATTATTGCTATTGTCCTCAAAGATCTTGAGATGAGAAACAAATTAAAAGTGCAAGTTTTAAGAAGTCACTATCATACATATACTAGAAATCCAATGCAGCTATAAAGAACCAAAAGCAATTTTATTTAATTATCTCTAAATTCACATAGACAAATATGACTAAGATCAATTAATTAGAATCATCTCAATTAAGAAAATAATTTTCTAAAATATATTAAAAACATGAAAACTTATGTAATAAGAAAGGAGAAAACACAATAAATCATTAAATAGAAATAAGAAATGTTATAAGATGGCATATATCCTAACTTATCTGTCATCAATCTACTAAATTTGATCTAATTAAGAAGTTGTTCTTACAACCAAGTAGACATGCCTTTGTTGCAAGGACAGTGAAAATTCTTATCTTCATATATGTATTTCCTTTCTTTGTAATTTATATATGAAAATATATATATATCAACAATTATGTCTTTTTATTCACTTTGACGAACCTCATCAATCCTGTGGGAGGCGGCCCTTTCTATATTTTCTCTTCCTGCTCCAATATATCTTCCCACTCTATATATAGTTAGTATTCTTGTCGACAAAGACAAGCACACACCTCCAATAGGATAGGGAGTAAAGTAGATAAACAACTTCGACTCAAACTATCTTTCATTAATAAAATATAAATAATTAATTAGTTAATTGTTTAATACTCCCTCTATTTTAGAACAAAGAGAAATGTCATCTCGTTAATTTTCTTGTGTAAACAAATGATTTCAACTTGTCCTCACTCCGTTTCGTATAATTTTCTTGGCGGCCATTTCTCATTACTAATTAGTATTTATTATAATAAAAAATATTATTTTACTGACTTTATAAATAATTTGGAATATGTACTATATCGGTACATAAGATGATTTCATTGTTTTATAAATAACTCATTCTTGATTGAGTTTTGAGTAGTCCAACATTAAAACTTGTTTGAACTAACTCGCAATAAACATTGCAACTGAGTTGGAGTGTGTTATGTGATTATATTTAATTTTTTTTGGGAAATCAAGAATAAAATATAATTTCATTTTTTAATGTTTAGATGTAGAATAATGATGAATGCACACGATCTTGATAAGCGGCCGGCTGATGTGGTAAGAGCAAAGAGTTGTACATTTTTTCCCTGTGTATCCCAATGAAAATGATCAATAGTTTTGTGCTCTTAATACGTCAGCCACGTACAAGACCACTCTTAGAAAGTCATGCTGGGGTGACACAGTATTTACTGTGATTCTCACAATTCTAACGTGGACATGCATACATAATCATATATGATTTTTACTCATATCACGAGAAAATACATTTATGGTTATGTGCACATCTCACGTCAGATTTGGGAGAATTGCAATAAATACTTTGTGTCATTTCAGCATTTTCCCTCCTCTAGCTATTATTACGTTCATATTTGAACTCTGTAAAAGTCATTAATTAATATTTTGTTGTGTTAATTTAATAGTAATTTAAATTAGTATCTGTTTTGTGACGGTCTAAGGAGAAATCTATTCCCCAAGCCCATTGCAAAATAAACGCATGAAAAGCAGGAAACCCACGTGCTCTGCATGGGCATATATGGGCAAGGGCACACTTAAATTCTCTTAGATAGACTCGTAGACATAAGTACCCCTAAAATTGACCAAAATACCTCTATCGATCTATTTCAGACATCTTAATAACACCTTAAGTAAGCAAATCCAAAATGTAAGTTAGGGTTATTCTAGTAAGGCTAAAGTACATATCCGGTCAATATGAATAGTCAGCGTGACTACAAAGCGCTTTGGAGACCATTCTCTGATTACCCTCCTCAAAAGAAGGGCTTTGTTTTGTATATATATATATATAAAGAACACAGTAGCTGATTTGAGAAAAATATAAGAACCAACATATCCATATAGTCTAACCCTGAATTTATAATTTGAAATCATCAGTAAGGACCTAGCAAATTCTGAGTAGGGAGATCCCCTTTAATGGATTCTTTTGTCACATTGTGATTTTTCAAATTTCTTAAATAAATAAATAAAAATTATATATTTTATAAAGAGTATTGAGCTTTTAAGTATTGATATAATATTTGTATTCTTCTTGGGAATCCCTAGCATCTCAACCGTCTGTTTGACTAAGAGCTCCAACCCAGGGTTGAAACTAATGTTTTCCTATTCGTAAAATTGACAAGAAAATTTTGAATGCCTCAAAATTGATATACTAGCTATTTCAATCAAATTGTGGATGAATCTATAATTTAATTTATTAAATATATATTGTACAATTAATATTCAAGGCTTTTCTAGTCTCAACCCATGATTGAGGTTCTCCATCAAATAAATAATTGAGATAAAAGACAAAACAAAGATTTCATAGAGATTAGTACTCATTAACCTTCTAACTAAGGTTTAGTACAATTTTTTTAGGGATAGCTAGCTAGTAAGTCAATCATCTATTAATTGATGAAGAGGCTGTGTTTCCCTGCCACTTATTACAATTATGGAAATCTAAGTATTTTTTAATCATTGATGTGGAGTCATTTTTTGGACACCATAAGATAAGGACACGTTTCATCCATAACCCAATGGGTCCAACTTGAATATTAGATATTTGACTCAAGGAACCACATAACTAGCCAAGAAATCAAGTCATTCGGGTCTAAGAAAGACGGTATGGCTCAGAGGTCAATAAATCTAATCAACTAAGATAAGGACATTGTCACCCATAACTCAGCGGGTCCAACTTGAATATCAAATACTTTCGACTCAAGGAACTACATAACTAGCAAAGAAATCAAAGTCATTTGGGTCCAAGTAAGACGGTATGGCTTGGACGTCAATAAGTCTAATCAATTAAGATAAGGACATTGTCACCCATTACTAAGCGGGTCCAACTTGAATATCAAATACTTTCGACTCAAGGAACTACAAAACTAGCCAAGAAATCAAGTCATCCAGGGCCAAATAAGACGGTATGGCTTGGAGGTTAATAAGTCTAATCAACTAAGATAAGGACATTGTCACCCGTAACTCAACTGGTCCAACTTGAATATTAAATACTTTCGACTCAAGAAACTACATAACTAGCTAAGAAATCAAGTCATCCGGATCCAAGTAAGACGGTATGGCTTGGAGGTCAATAAATCTAATCAAATGAGAGAGCATTTTAGGGTAAATCTTTTTAATTAATTCGAGTATAGTAAGACAAAAATCTTATGATAGTCAGAGCTTGATGATGCATCAAATCTTTGTATTTAATGCAATATCCATAGGTTTTATTTAAAATAGTATTGATAGTGATGTTTTCTGATTCACCAACCCCCAAACTGTAAAATCAAACCCACATAACAATTAATGTGTTGAAATCTTTTATATCAAACTTAAGTATTAACATTAATGAGGCATGAGTGCAAAATTCAAGGGCAAAACCAGTAATCCATAACCAGCTTACACTCGGTTTGGCAATATACCTAGACTAACCATTTGATGAAACTTGTCCTAAACTCGAAACTATAAAGCCCCCCCTTAGAAATTAAGAGAGAGTTCAGAAAAAATCACTTTCTCACACTCAAAAGACGTTGAACCACTCTACAACTCACTATTCATTTCTAACCATCATCATTTTCTTTTTCTCATATATCTTTTACTAACTTGATCTTTGGAGAACCCTTAGCATGCACCACACCAAGGCATCATCATTCTTCTTTCAGCTTTCAAAGAATCAAAAATCCACCTTGTCAACAATAATTAAAGGAGAAGGTTGAAAAATCAGAGAGCTAGGGAGCAGAGTCAGGAAATCATGTAACAATCAACTTGATTAAGAATTTCACATATCTTAATCTTAAAAAGCCCCCACAATTAAATCTCCATGGAAGTCTTTAAAATTAAAGTAAAAGGTTTAAAGAGAACTCAATATAAAAACAAGTCAAGAGTGTTTACGCAATATGTATCTTCTCTTTATTATATATATAGAGCCAATAAGATAATCTTCTCTTTATTAAATACATATATACATATAGAGCCTATCGATTGTGAATCTCAATTTCTTAGAGATTATATATCTAGATTTCACACCAATTGGAGGGCCCAAATGAGGTCAAGGCCTCTTTGATCTTCCCTTCTTAGGTCTTAATTTCTACCACTTTGTAAACCTTTCATTGTATTACATCGATCCATCGAAGGCAAAATCTCTTTCATCCACCTCCTTTAGATAGCTAGTTGTCCATTCCTACAACTAGCCTCTAAATCTTATTGGATTCCCCACTAAAGATTGGTCTTCCACGAGTTTCATATGCGAGTGGATCTTGATCATCCAACACTTGATCGAAATACAATTACCATTTACCTTTGTTATCAGTCTTTTCCCCTTAATTTGAATGTGATGAAAACAAATTACACCTCTAACATGTCTGCCAAACTTTTTAGCAAGTCAGTGATCATATTTTTCGAAAATATTAATCTTCATTTGCATACTCGTCAAATCTTAAACCTATTATATTGAACCATTTCTTAATTAATCGAGTGCAATAAAACAAGTAGCATCATCCAGACAGCTATTATTTTCACTTCTCATCCTTAAATTATCTTCAATGTTTGATCCAATCACTTTAGGGCGCTAACTAATAAATCATCATGTAAAACTACTTTGAGAAGTACATAATCAAAAGTCAAGTCATATAATAATAATACCAACTTTATTTGAATCATTGAATCTATTATTATCAGGATCATGCATGTCCACTTAAAAGGTAAACTTCCTTTTCCAGTACTCCTTGAAATTTCACCATTAATTGGCCTTTCCTCATAAGGAATGAGATAGCATATTTAGTTTTAAGTAGTTCCCCACCACCCACTCCAAATAGAATCTTTAATTCCCAATAGGGAATTGGGAGTGAAATTATTTCCTCCACCCCTGCAATGAATTGATTGCCCAAGGACCATATGTTTAAAATTAATGCCTAAATGATCACAAATTAAGGAAGGAATCATCAGTACTGCCAATTAATAATTAATAATCTAATGTAGACATTACATTCAAGTTAAACAGTCGTGCTGGAGTGACATTAAAATTCACATCCTTTTACAAAAATATATATTCCTGGAGTGACATTAAAAGTCAAGGAAAATAGTGATCATTCACACTTTCATTCAGATTTGTTCAATTTAGTCATTATTTGTAAAATAACAAAAAATATTTTCAAAACTTGGTCACATGAAGTCTTATGAGGAAAAAAAAAAACCTATTTCATACATGATTGATCAATAGATCAAAGCTTTATTGAAGATAATCCTGATCACGAGTGCTCATGCATGACTACATTCTACAAAATTGATCGAATCTAGTCCTTTGAAATGATCCGTTAATTTATCTTAGCCATCAAGAAGTCTATGCCGACCAAGAAAATAGAGAGAGCTAGAACCCTTCAAATGTCGAAAATAGAACCATAAAATAGTGTCAATAATTAATTGTGTTCACTCATATAAAACTCTAAATTTGGTTGACTTGTTAATTTGCTCAAGTCCAAAAGTAAGAATGGAATGCATGCAATAGTCAATTGCTTGTTGGAATCCCTGATCAATCAGGTTAATTGCCCAAATTAACAAGCTGCATTCACACACTTTTTGTAAAAACAAGTAGTTAGTTTGACTTAGTGGCAAGCCGAGCCTTCATAATCTCCTCAGGAAGAGTAGTTCAAGAGCTCCAAACCCCACAAAGCAATGAATTCCTTGGGGCCACCCTCCAAGGTGAGGTTGACCTGGACTCAACCAGTTTCAAGTAGGACAACTTTCCGAGGGGGCAGTGCGTGTGACCGTGGGAGTAGTCTCACCCGAAGGGTAGGGATAAGCAAAAAAAGTAATTAGTTCATCATATCGACAACCCTCAAGAGAACAAAAGTAAATGTCTCCAGATATATGGGATCTAATCAAAACTCCTAATTGGTTTAGATCATCTTTCCATCGAGTGAGTTCCCATCCTAGTGAAGTCAATATATCCCTCTTTCATTGCAATAAGTTTTCATAATCCAAAGTTCTATATATAATATCCTTCAATCTGTCAATCGCAATCATTTATTTATGCCAATATCAGCTTGTATTCATTGTTGTAACATGGTCAAAACTACAAAATACACATCCAAATAACGTCAAATCAATGAAATCATCATGTAAATCTACTAAACACTTCCCTTGATAATTTGTTCGAACATCAATTTGATGCTCATATCATATAGAGTACCATGACCATCCTTGGTTTGAAGCAAATTAGATAATTAATTTTTCTTGAGTTTCCTAGATAACTTGGGGTGTCAACTCCAATTCAAATTATTAACTATATGAGTTAAATTCAATATGTCCAAGGACCCAAACAAAAAATGGAACCATCATTAGAGGGAAGCATATGAGTTCACTATTTTCACAGGCCTCTCTATATATTAATTTCACACTGTCCTGTCAATGAAATCTAGGAAAAATTATCTTTTTGCACTCAAATCAATTAGATATGCAAAACAGCATATGTTGACCTAGAATGCCATTACGATTCTGATGAAATACCCTGATTAACTGTGTCATCGATGAGAAAACCTCTTCTTCAATCTTTTACCAAAACACCCTCGGATTTTATTTAGTATTCTTTTGAAAAAGTTAAAATAAATATATTTCAAAATATTTATAATAATAAAAAATTGTATATTTATTTAACTTAACTAAGTCAAATTACTAGTCGCAGCTAAGCCAAATGGAGTTTTCAAGTTTTATAATATAAGGAAAAGCTAATGGGCCTGCAGTTGAGCTAGCATGAGCCCATAGTCCAATCCAATATGTTGGAACATTCAAGTGGGTAGAACTCCTAACTGAACTTACCTTTGGAGCAAAACTGGTTTGCTACTAGCAGACGATGAACTATAAACTCTTTTGAAATGAGCAAACTCGTAAAGGAAAATGGAGTGATACTATGGACTCAAATTGAAAATGAGAAATGGGTTATTTTAGTTTTATGATTTGTTGTTTTGTCGTTGTCGTGTAAGCCTCTTTCGATCCAGTTTTAATGGAGTATAGGCCCCCATTAATGGAAAAAAGTCCACTGGGCTTTGTATTCTCTAGTGTGATCCTTAAATTCAACAAAAAAATATAGATCATATAACATGTTTTTTTGAATGACAAATAATATCCTAAAATAGTCTCCTTGGAACAAGTTTTGATCACTCCTCTATTTGTTCATGTTATTTTAATTCAACATCACTCGAAACAATAGTAAAATCATAGGATTTATAATAGATAACTCCTCATGTCTTAAATAAAGTTAGGATAGAACACTGTGGGCCATGGTAACTATTTGCGTGCACTCACACCAAGACGAAACAAGCTAGGCTCAAGTATGGTCACATGATGTGGGCCGTGGTGTGGAGCCGTGAACTTTATCCAAGGTTTTTTTTTTTTTTTTTTAATTTTTTTTTTTATATCAAAAGTTGAACCGTTCTTTAAAGAGTCGTGATAACATGACGTCCCCATCTGACACACACACCCATCACAGAACCATAGATCATTTCCTCGGGATACACAATAAAATATATATGGTTACGTATATTCTAAGGCAAATGATCTACGATTTTGTGATAAGGGCATAATGTGGCATGTGTCAGAGGGGGGCAACATATTGTCATTACTCTTCTTTAAAAGACTAATGATAAAATGACTTGTTAAAACATATGTGGTCTATACACGATTGACATGGAAAGTGTACAGAATCGTAGATCTTTTCCCTTGTGTATCCCAAAGAAAGATCTATGGTTCTGTGCACTTGCCACATCAGCCGCATACAAATCACATGCGTTTTAGTATGTCATTTTATCAAAGACTCTTTCTATATATAAAAAAAACCCCAAGTCTCACACTTTCAAATATCATGCCATGTTCAATGTTTAATCCCCTCACTCTGGAATTATTAGAGGATCAATGGAATCTCCAAGGTCACATTCTTATTATGAAGCATCATACCTAAGATGAGGCCAGGTTGAGCATGTATAGCATCAAAGATTAAGTGGTCTTTGGCCACAAAAGTCTATGAATAAATCTCATAATTTCTTCTCTTTTCAATGAATATACAGTTTGTTACATAGATTTCAAGGAAGCCCTAATTAAAACATCAACATTAACCATTCAAATCATCCGTTCATAGATTTTTTTTCTTTAAAAAAAAAAAATTTTATTTGATTTGGTACACACCACGACATGATGTCGGTGCAGTACTAGTGTAGTGTCAGTTTAGAATGGCTCTTTTGAAAATTATTTGATAAATACTTCCCTAAAAACTACCATGAAACAATCTACGATGCAACAGGGATACATGTTAAAGTGATTCAAAGAGAAAAGAAATTCATAAAATCACCCCAAAATCCAAATAAGTTAATAAGAGGTATTATAATTGCATTTTTTATTTTTTCCAAAAATGAAAAACAAAAATTCTTATTTTACCTTTTGAAACTGAAGCAGGAAAAAAAGGCAATGTGAACGTAACTGTTGCATTGAAATGTGCCGATCTAATCAACAATTTACTTATGGGGTGTCAGTCGGGCACAGTGCACGTGCAAATTAATGCACGTGAGGTACGAACTTACGCTTTGACGTACAATTATAAATCGTGAAACGTATGGGACGGGTCCCTACAGACGGACAAAGCCAAATAGACAACCGCACACAAACACAAAAGGAAATTTCAACTCAAAAGAGGAAGTTAGGGAGGAATGTGAGTAGACGACAGATCATCTAAATCGCTTTCAGATTTACAAATACAAATGTTTTTAAATAATATAGGAGTCCTCACAAACATTTGTACCGCAACTAAGCTGTCCCTATTTATGGGAGATGGGGGGAGGACTGAGGAGAGAGGAGAGAGGTCTTTCATTGTCATTTGTCATTTTTCATTATTCATTATTCATTATTCATTGATCATTTGGTAGGTTCTAGTGCTTGTCATCCCTAGCTGGACACGTATCGTCCATTCAATTGAAACCTAGATTTTACCACACTCGATATTTGTATGGTATATTATATTTAGGGCTGCAACTTGGGAGCGGATCAAATCCGAATTCAATGAGTTTAATCCCACCTCGGGTCAGGTTTGGGCACAATTAATTAGGATTTGGGTTCGGGTTTGGGCAAAAAAATAATAAATTGAATCAAATCAGGTTGAGTTTAGGCATAGACATCAGATTGTTCAAATCCGAATTTAATATGATTATAACTTAAAAATATTTTTAAATGTCTTTGTTTCTTTTTCATAATTCATATTTCAAATTTTAGTTATTTTTCATCTTCTTTTTTAAGATAAATAATTGTACAATTTTTTTTTTCATGTTACTTATATGGATATAAGTCATTATTATTAAATTTTGAAATATAGCCATTTGCCATGTTAGACCTAGTGAAAATACTCGAGTTAGAAAATCATTAGTCTTTCTTTATATAAGTAAACAGATTAGTGGTTAGTGGCTAGTAGGTGAAGGCGAAAGCGAAGGTAGGGTGTTAAATCCCGGTTGTTGTATGGGCAGGCATATATTGTACAATCACATTATCTTCAACTCAAATGTATAGAAGTAAATTCATCAAATTGTTTGTAAAATGACCGTCCATAAAAAAAAAATTGTAATTAAGGAATATGGTATGTGGCCATTTTCATAAATATTTTTAGTCATTTTTGTAATTCCCTATTTTTTTTATTTCATTTTGAAAAGTATAGAAGAAAATTATGAAGGATGAAGCTAACATCATCTATCCTTGTTGAAATAAATAAATAAATAAATTTGAGGTATAATTTATAGCCACTGTATTTAAGTGCTTTTGTCGTGCGAAATGAGAATGATGGTGAAACAAGTGGATTTCAACGGTTCAAGGGAAAGGGATAGCATGTCAAGGTCGAGATTCCGTGCATCACACATTGATTCTCCAATGATCCCCCAAATCTTAAAATCAACCCAATTCATGATTCCTAGCCTTTGTACTAGAATGCTCATGTCAAGGTCGAGATTCCGTGCATCACACATTGATTCTTCAATGATCCCCCAAATCTCAAATTCAACCCGATTCATGATTCCTAGCCTTTTCATCACAAAGGTAGACAAACCAAAAAAATAAAAATAAATAAAGCTAAAATATTAATAAAAATACTCAAATGTTAAAGGTTATATATATATCATTAATCAAGCTAAAACTTTAATTATTAATAAGACCACCTAATAGCGGTGAAGAAGTATTGTGTTAATAAATTGAATGTGAAATGATTGAGGATGTTGAGATGGATGCATGAAAATAATAGAAACGACAAAACTAAAAACGTACGCAAACATAAAAAATGTAGAAGTTTCACTAAATAATAAATCAAGAGAAAGTGGAATGAACCGGTTTGAACATGTTCAACAATGATCAATTACAATACCAGTTAAAATAATTATTCAAAAAGAATGAGAGGAAGACAAAAAAATGTACACGAGATTGTACTAAAAGCAGATATAAATACTTTTTCATTAACAACTTTGGATAGTGGAAAGGTGGAGCAAGATTTATTTAGTTGACCCCAAATATTTGGGGTAAGGCTTTGAGGATGATGATGATCCTTCAAAGGATTTCATCTAGCATTATGAATGTCAATCAAGTCGAATCAAGTAAACTATTCATGAGCCGGTTTGAATGAGTCAATTTATAATATGTTTAATCCATAAATATTTTAAAAATAACTTTTGATATTTTAAATTGAGTATTTAATTTTTTTCCACAAGGACATAATGTATCGCCGAACAATTGGATCCTGACATGACTAGAGAAGTGTATTTTTAGGTTGACTCAACCAAGTTAAGTTGAGGAGTTGGTTTAATTCAAGTTTGGAGTAGAGTCACCTCCAAATCCAATCAATTCCTGTCAACTCACTTGAATTTGAAGTTTGATGCAATAAATTTTAGAACTATGCCAAAAGTAGAGTCTTTTTTCACAATTTTCCTGGGTATAAATAATTTGACGATCGAATTTATTTTTTCACTGTAACTATTTTCTAATAATGCATATATTTCCTAAAGAAATAATATTCCATTGAAAGTAAATTCTTCGCAATCAAACAAACCAAGTGTTTCAAACAATATATATATATATTTTTTTGTGTGTATTTATTGTTACAGCATCCTATCAAAACTTAGTTTGATTTTAACACATGAATACAAAGCATATAGGCTCAGAACTTAACCCTAAAAAATTGGTCTAGTGGCAAGCCGAGCCTTGAAAAGCTCATCAAGAAAAGTAATAGGTTAAGTGTTCGAAATCCTACGAAACTATAAATTTCTTGAGACCACCCTCTAGGGTTTGGGATGACCCTCAACTCAACATGTTGCTCATAGGACTTCCCAAGAGGGTGGTGTGTGTAACCATGGGATTAGTCCCACACAGGGTGAGGATACCCACAATGTAAAATATATGTATATAGACTCAAAACTCATTTGAATCACTTAATACAAAACCAGTAAACTATTTATCAAATGTTGAATGTTAAAATGGATAAGTTCTCTTGAAATGAAACAATTTTGTACTTACCAACAATTTCTTCCTTCTCCTTCTCCAAAGGACTGATCAAGAAATTTCTAGGATGTATCCTAGTTTACTTGCACGCAGACATTCATTGATGTGCCCTAACTAACAGTCTGATGTATTAGTCATATTTAAAATATATAATTTTTTTTTTGTAAATTAAGTTAAATTGTCACTTTTTTTTAATATATAATAAAAATGTATTATCTAGCTCCTTTATTATTCAAAAAATAATTAAAAAACCATTCGGTTTTTTTTTTTTCAAACCTTTTATTATATATTGTTATTTCAATTTCATGGTTATTTGATAACTAGAATCTAGACTTAATTCCAATTCAATGTATCTCGAAAATTTTACTTGAAAAAGTTGATTCAAATATTGGATATTTAATTTCTTAGATGTAAGACACTGTGAAGCTTCTGTGTGGGGTGGAGTGGGGCACCTCACATTTAAGTGTTTGCTCTTGGATGGAGCCCACATAAAAGTCTAAATTCAATGTGCGGACTTCATTATTTTTCTTCCATCCATCCTTCCATTTTATAATGTGTTGGGGTCCGGACTCCGGAGATTCTTTAAAGTTGACTCATTGAAAAACACAAAATCCTGACTGTGAAATCCAACTACAAAGATTTATCTAAGGGATATCTATTATATAATTGCGATGTACATTTCAAAATTTTCTCTCTTGATTTAAACAACAAATTGGGGGAAAGATCGGTTTGTTCCGATACAAAAAAAAAAGACTAATTTTTTTTTTTTAACAAATGGGTTAATGTTAGGATTAAAACGATGAATGAAGATAAGATGGAAGTTTAAAACATAAGGTTGAAGAGCTTGAAAGATAATTGATTTTTGAGTGAATAATCAAATAGGATTTTGAAGAAGTTGAAAATAATATAATTTTGAACAAAATTGAATTTTCTACAAAGTTTTAAGGCTGGGTTAAGAAAATGATGGATTCAAGATAAAGGTTGAATAAATCAATAAAATTATATTTAAAAGATCGAAGACTTGAAAATGACTGATTATAGACGGTTAGAGGTTGAAACCACGAGCATTTAAGTTGTTTACTTTAATATGTATGAGAAGATCAGTTGATGTTAGCTTGCATTGACCATCTCATTGACTTGTTAAGAAACCAAGTTTAGTTTCTTTTTTCCCCGCTAAGCAATCAATAGGGTTGATGGTTAATAGGGTGAAGGTGGGCTCAACGGGATTTGAACCTAAGTCATGGGATCAACTCTCCTCAACCCTTTACCACTGGGTTAAGTGTCACCTTTCATCCAATCCAAAAACTAAGTTGATTCATCTGAAATTTGTAGAACTCAATTGTAATTTTGAAAATTCAATCAACAATAATAAAAAAAGGAAAATGATATAGATATATATTTTTGTGATTATTATACACATACTTTTCAAGAAAACTTTCATTATCACATCAACTTTTTTCTTATTTATTAAGGTTTGTAATCTAAATTTCCTCAAATCCTTACGATAAATTATCACAATTGATCCAATGTAATATACATTAAAAAAAATTCTATAGAAGAAGTTGAAGTTGAAGTTCATAGAATACTTAATTATTAGCTACTTTTCGAAGTGCAACTAAAATCTGACTTAAAGTTACTTTCTTTCTCTAAATTGACGTGTTACTTATTCTTTTCCAAATGATTCGGAGCCCTTTAAATGAGTTAAAATTTTAATTGTTCCCGTAATTTGATAGATTTCGTAATTGATTCCCCCTTCCAATTTTAATAATTTTAGTGGGCTCGAGAGATTCATAACTGAAGATTTGATAGAAATAAAATAAGTATAAGAGGCGCCACTATGTTGAAGACTGGTAGTAAGTAGTGTATAAAAGCATGGGAGGGAAACGAGATTGGAAGGAGATTTGATTTACCTGGGACGTCTTGTTTATTTGTCTTCTAACTATCGGTCAAAGGTGAAAGACTTAAGGTACAATTTACAATTTATTTTATAATTATATATATATATAGAGAGAGAGAGAGAGAGAGAGAGAGAGAAGTGGCGGGTAAGAGAAAAAACCAAAATATTACAAAACAAACATAACACGTGTAATGGCCCCCTTCACCGTTATCCCGTTGTAACTATCCGTTTCAACGTCTTATCTTACACAATAATTATAAAAGCTTGAGGGTAGACCCGTAAATAAGAAAATATCCGAGGTTGAATCAATAGTTCCTTCAATGGACATGGAAAAATTAAAAGCGAACATATAAATAAATAAAAATAATCCTTATCCCTCTTATTACTATTTTTTATTTTAATAAAAGCGATGGATTGGTACGAGTGTCTAGTAAGAGTCAATATATATAATTAAATTAAAAATAATATTTTATTTCTCTCTCATTTATAAAACCTAACACTTTTCTCTCTCTCTATCTCTATCTCTATCTCTATCTCTACTCTCTACTCTCTAGAGAGAGATATAAAAGCCAGTTAAAAATAATGGCGGTTGTCTTGATTGAGGGTAAAGCAGGCAAGCACAAGCACAGCACAGCAGCAGCTACCTTACTCTCAGCTCAGCTTAAAAAGGGTAATTTCAGCTCTGGATATCCTTCAAATGCTCTGTAAATTTGCTCATTCTCCTCTGAAATCAATCCCTAATGCTCAATTCCTCCTATAATGCTCGTTTCGAGACGATTATCAACGAATTTGGAGCTCTTTCGATTACTCGGTGGTGGGGATCTTGGGTATCTAGGGTTTAAGATGAAGTAATTCGTGTTACGAAGATCAAGTGTAGGGTTTTCTTAGCTTTCTGTCTCTCTTTTTTTTTCTTCTTTCTCTCTGCTAAATGAGATGTTTTCCTGGCGGAATCGTCAGTAGAAGCTATTAGCTGAGATCTGGAGAATTCTTGCTTCTTTGTAGCTTTTGATTCTGATTTCAGTTGGTTTTCGTTAGCCTTGTGTTGAAATGCGTGTTTTTTTCCCCGAGTATGTTGATGTGTTTTTTGGAACCCTAGGAGTATAAAGTAAAGAACTGAAATGTGTAGGTGCTTTGGTTTGAGATTGGAATCTTAGGGCTTTGTTGAAGAAGATCTGGAACTAACTGATGAAGCGGAGAACGGTCGTCTCTTTTGGCGGAACTGGTTTTGGATGAAACTCTGCGGATGCACTACTTATTACCAAAAAATTCCGACTTTCTTTGGGATTTGAAGTTAAAAGAGAGGGCAAATTGAAGTTGTGATAATTATTGGTACGAAGGAAGTGGATGAGGTCTCTTCTTGCTTATATTCATTCAGATTAGCAGTAATCTTTGTGCGAAGTTCTCATTCAATCAATCTGCAACAAAAAAAATGAGGCTTTCTACGTCTGGTTTCACTCATCAGACTCAGGAAGGTGAGCTTACACTTGCATTCCCCCAAGATTTGGTCTTTTTTTTTTTTTTTTTTAAACCTTTAATTGACGAGAACTTTCTACTCTAGGCACTTTTCCCCCTCAGATTATAATGATATCTCAGGTCCTCCTTACCTTATTATGTATAATTAATTCTTTAGTTAAATTGCATGCAATATTTCCTAGTTTAAGCTATGTTGTTAATAAATTCTTACAACCAACCAACCCAACCATTGTGGTGTGTTTCTTAATTCAAGTTTAAGTTGTTTTGGTAAAATGTTTTCAGGGGAGAAGAGATGTCCAAATTCTGAGCTGTGGCATGCATGTGCTGGTCCTCTTGTTTCTCTACCTGCTGTTGGAAGCCGTGTAGTTTACTTTCCCCAGGGTCACAGTGAGCAGGTTAGTAAACAACATTTATATCCCAATACATCATCCTAGCTACTTTGACATCATGAGATTGTAGAATAACAACCATACCATTGGTCGTATGGAATGTGAACCCCTTAATTTAATGTTTGCCATCTTAACATATATCTCTTAAAGTATTTGCTCGAAATCTTGTTGCCAATTTTATTCCCATCTTGCTTCTGGTGCCAGCTTATGCTAGAATGCTGCAAGATTAGTATTTGGGTTTGGGTGTAGATAATCTAATCAAGGGTGTTTTTGTTTTAGAATTCTATGAAAAGTCGATATTGTCATCTTCTGAGATGTGGTTCGGGCATGTGGAAAGAAGACTAATTACGCCATCAATGGGAAGCAACACTTCGGTTCAAGTGAAATGATCTAAATGGGGAAGAAGGGGAAAAATTATGTTGGACGGAAGTAGTAGGAAAAGGAACATGCCTTGAATGAAGATGTAGTTTATGATTAAATGACACTGATCCTACTAATTGGAATAAGGTGTAGACTATGATGTTTAAAGGGATTTTTCAATGGTTTCAAATATTCTTAAATGACATTTCCTTTGCTGTTCTGAATTGTGATCTATAGCCTGTCAAGAACCACTCTCTTTCCAATGTTATTTCTTACTTTAACTTACATGTACTGTACATTAATTAGTTATTTACTTCCATGTTGGTCTTGTGTGTATATTGTTGTACATCAAGCAATTCAAGCCGGTGTCGTGGAAATTCCTTTTGGAGTCACATGAAGTTTACTTAATCTACAGTGTTACTATGTTATCACAATTAAGATTTCTCAATGTTTCCTGTTCAGGTAGCTGCGTCAACCAACAAGGAAGTTGATGCTCATATACCTAATTACCCAAGTTTACCTCCACAACTGATCTGTCTGCTTCACAATGTGACTATGAATGTAAGGTTTATTCTGTTTAGTTATCAGCATGGTTCAAGAAAATGTGGTTGCTCCCTAAAACCCTCATAAATATGTCTAATTTCAGGCAGACATTGAGACGGATGAAGTGTATGCGCAAATGACCTTGCAACCATTAAGTCCGGTAGTCTGATGCTTTACCTTGATTGCAATTATTGGTTGTTGGTTGTATGATTTCCATTCCCACCTAACATGAAATTTTCTGTAGCAAGAGCAAAAGGATGCTTACCTACCTGCCGAGTTGGGTACCCCCAGCAAACAGCCAACCAATTATTTCTGTAAAACATTAACTGCAAGTGACACTAGCACTCATGGAGGGTTCTCTGTGCCTCGACGGGCAGCTGAAAAAGTCTTCCCTCCGTTGGTATGTCGCTTTTTCTTATATACCCGTAACTTCACCCTCCATTTCTGGTTCTTCACAATTGACACTATCATATTTCCTCCAAGATGTCTTGTGTGGTATGACCTCATACCTTGATTTTTTTGTTTATTTATTTTTCTGTTTCAGGACTTCTCCCAGCAGCCTCCTGCTCAAGAGTTGATTGCAAGGGATCTTCATGACAATGAATGGAAATTCAGGCATATTTTCCGTGGTAAGTTTCTGACAAGTACCATTTTACATAATGCGTCTTATATCTATGACTTTCTACATATTATTATTATTATTATTATTTTTTTTTCGGGGGGGGGGGGGGGTTCTCTAACTCATATTACTATGTGGTTTCATAATTTTGTTCGTTACGAGGTGGATACTTGATCTCAAAGTTATGTGCTCCCTCTCTCCCTCTCCCTCTCCAATTTGCTAGTTCTAGTTTGAGGGTTGTAAAGTGACCATTAACTCCCTGTAGGTTAACTAAAATAATTTAGAAGTGCCAACTTGGCTAAGTTTGTAAGACTTGTTGAGTGTTGTTCCCATGTCCTAGGTCCAAACCCCCTGTAATCACTAACCCTTTACTTGTCAAAGAAAAAAAAACTCCCCTTAGGTTTAAAACCAACTTAAAGACTCTCATATGAGAATGAACTTGACACTTTGTTTGGGTTGAGAGAAGTGGAGAGAAGAGAAACCCATGAAGAGAAGAGAAGAGAAGAAAAGAGAAACTTAGTTTCTCTCCACCATGTTTGGATTGACCAGAGAGAAATTGGGACAACTTTGGAATTTTAAAATGTCTTAAAAGAGATCTAGGGGCAGGGTTGGAATTATAAAATATTTTAAAAGGGTTTTTCTCCAAATCTCTCCACTTTGGGAGAGAGAGAACTCACTGTTTTTTCTCTTCTCATCAATTCTTTTCTCTTCTTTCCCCACTTAACAATCCAAACAAGAGAAAAGGAGAGAAACCCAATTATTTTCTTTTCTCTTCTTTCCATTTCTCTCAATCCAAGCACATTGTGAATGTAGTAGTTGTATGCTAGCGGGAGGAATTATTTTTTCCAATTCAATTAACAAAAGATATGGCTCAAGATAGAGTTGAATGGAAAAAAAAAATTATGGTTCAGGTTGCTGACTCTAATATTTTGGATAAGGTATACATGGTGACTGTGAATTTAGATAGCAAAAGGAGTGAGTTCATACTTTTAGCGACAAGATTACTTATAATATTGGTTCTTGAATGGATATTCAATCATAGTCAAATGGTAGTTTGTTTTGAACAAAACTCTTGACTTGAATAATTTAAAGAGCAAAAAAAGATGTTACCACTTCAATTCAAGTTTATTCACTTTTATTTGTCTGTAAACCCGGTCTATGATGTTGAGTATTGTGATATCTGCCTCCACTCTTGGGTGTCACGTGCTCACATGTTGTGCTCTATTTCAACCCGTGACCCTCTTATATTCATAGTTGCGTCTTCCTCCTTCGAATTGGTCTTTTGGGGTAAATGGTTGTCAACATGGTATCTGAGCGCTAGGTTTGTATAGGTCATGGGTTCGAGTCTCCTCGAAGGAATTTTCCACCTTTATGGGTGAAGGGGAGTGTTGAGTGTTGTGATATCTACCTTTGCTCTTGGATGTCACGTGCTCACGTGCTCTTGGATGTCATGGGTGAAGGGGAGTGTTGAGTGTTGTAATAATATTCATAGTTGCGCCTTCTTCCATCAGATCGGTCTTTTGGGGTAAATGGTTGTCAACATACGGGAACCTAATAATTTGCATTTATTAAAAGCAAATATTATTACAAATTCATTAATCACATTTTTATCCATTATTTTCCCAAGCTATTGGTCCCATTTTATTTGTCTTTTCGGTATTAATTGTATCTTTCCCATTCAGTCTTATTTATTCTCCAAAGTTGGTAGGCCACAATATTTGGCTTTAGAATAAGAATTTTGTGGAGTATGATCCCTTTGGGTTTTCTTGGGGTCTTTGGAAGGATAGGATTGGGATAATTTTTGATGGGAAGGAAAATAAACAACTAGTTTGAGACTCCTAAGTGATTTGTTTGGGATTTAAAAGACAGGCCTTCATGATTCTGATGGACCTAATTCGTTGAAATTCCAAGACCCTCCCAGCCCAACTGTAGATACTCTAGGATCCTTTTGCAAACATGCTCCCATTTTGAGTCAAGATATAGATAAATAGACACATTTCATTATTGATAATGTAGCGCTCTTTTTTTAGGTGCTAACTTTTCAATGATCTCTCTCTTTTTAATGACCATTTTACTATGTTTCTCCATGTCCTTAATACATTTTATACTTACCAACAAAATGTTGGGCTATATTTTGGACTGCTTTCCAGTTGAGTTTACATTTTATCTGTAGTTGGTTTCTGTATTTTGCTGAATTTGGTCAAACCTTCCTCATTTTTTAATAGTTCATAAACGATGGACATGCTTCAAGAAAAATTACTAGAGAGTTGCTTGGTGTGTCCTCAATAATGTCACCATCAAGTCCAGTTGTTTGGGGTGCCACTTGACTCATCAGGTTTTCATGCTTTCCCAAGTGATATACCGCTAAATGAAGGTACCAACTCGGTAAGCTAGAAAAGTCGAGCAAGTGAAGTCATTGAGTGATAATACTAGGGGCTTGGGTTCAAAACCATTCTTAATCCACTTCCCCACAAAAATAAATGTTACATGTAGCCCACTGGATTCGATTTGGGCTTTGAAGTCTTTAAGCCATATTTATAGCATTTTCAGCCACTAACATGAGTGTTTCTTTAAGGCTTGTTTGTATGTTGTCATGTATCCAGAATCTGATTATGACACAAATCCCACGCAAAGATCTACAGGTAACATGAGTGTCAAGAGGAATAAAACGAAAAACAAATGCCTTCAGGCAAAGGAGGAAGTTAGTTGGTCATACAAATTTGAATCCCTTCAAACTCAGTCATTCATCAAGGAATCCTTAAATTCATCACCCTCAGTAGCAACATGATAGAAAGAAGTAACCAGTGTCCTTCCTCTACTAATGCCATGAAGATTGTCCACTTTAATGGGTATAACCCTTTTAGTACTTGCTTATCTAATGAAGTCGGAGTGTTTGGTATCCCTCTTTTGTCTGCCGTGATCTTAGTATGTATATATTTTTTTTCCAGGGAAAGTGAGTTACATGTTATCTACTATGTACTGGAAATGAGTGCTAACTTATGTAACCCAACAAGTTGGCCAGTTTCTAAGGGAGAAAGCTAAGGTTTTTTAATTTTTAATAATTTCATTCCTAATGCAGGTCAACCAAAGAGGCATCTTCTTACGACAGGTTGGAGCGTTTTCGTAAGTGCAAAGAGACTTGTTGCTGGTGATTCAGTCCTTTTTATCTGGTAGGCACGTCCAAAATCCTAACCCCCTTATTTTCCTTAGTTATATTTTCTTTTATATATTTAGTCTTCCAAAGGAAAACTTGCACCAGGACAAAGTGTTGGGTAAGAATGACCTACCTGTACTGCATGTGGCACATATGCATGGAGGTTGGGCTGCTGTTCAGTTGGTTTCACAGAATATTTAGTGTATAGTCCCCCCAAAAATGAGTCAGATAGCCAGGAACACTTCTATGGGGTGATTTTTGTGCTAGATCTTCTTGTTGGACCCGTCAAATGGTGGCTTTCCCTCTTCCTTGCATTATGCATATGTGCCATGTGTAGGCACGGTCCGGGAAGGAAGTTTCTACCAATCTTCCCATCTTGACCCCCTCTTAACTTATCAGTTATGCTGAAATCAACTCTTGTGATGTAGTTTTCATTGTTCACTCTGAAAGTTTGTTTGCTTGCTTTCAGGAATGAAAAAAATCAGTTACTCCTGGGAATCCGGCGTGCTAATAGACCACAAACTGTGATGCCTTCGTCAGTTTTATCAAGTGACAGCATGCACATAGGGCTCCTAGCTGCTGCGGCTCATGCAGCTGCAACAAATAGTCGATTCACTATATTTTATAATCCAAGGTAGAGTTTATGCGCAATTGAGAAAAAATTTTAAACTAAAATTATTTCTGGTTAGTTTTCTTTTGTTTTTAATTATTTTATTTCTTTCAGGGCCAGTCCATCAGAATTCGTCATACCTCTAGCCAAGTATGCAAAAGCAGTCTATCACACCCGTGTTTCTGTTGGCATGCGCTTCCGGATGCTGTTTGAAACGGAAGAGTCGAGTGTTCGTCGGTATGCCTCTCACCTTAATTAATGTTTATATGCTTCTATGATAAATTTTTTTTTTTGCATCAGAAACTTTTAGGTAACCATCCTATAAAGTTAAGGCCGACACAGCATTCAATGCGAAGGGGGGAGGGGGGTTTTGGGTGTAGAACCAGCTCTTTGATGGCCCCCACCTTTGATATCTCCTAGGGTAAAATCAATCTGATTCGATGTTTCCAACCATTTGATCTGTCAGTTTATTTTAGGTAGTCAGGAAAAATGATGCAAACCATCTATGTACAAAATGTGGCCTTGCTTTTGTTATCATCTGATTATTTTTTATGTAAGTGGGCGATTTTTTACAAAGTAAGAAATTAAGGAGCTTAGTGATTTCTAAGGAGTGCCAAATATTACCTGTCCAATGTATAAATAGGTAACCATCCTGGACTGGGAGCTCTTCTCTTGTTAGAGCATTTACTTGTTTTTACAATTGAATGTGGGTTCCATCCTTCCTGTTTGTGCTTCATGTGCATGACTACTCTGTTGACAGCCATAGTTAGAGTTGATAAGGCACCAGGCAGGGTCAGATATCCTTTTTCTGTCCATCCTCATCTGATTCATTCATGAATTATTTTCTTATTGACAATCATATCCAAACGTTTTCTATATAAGTATAAGCTTCCTCCTTATGCGGTTATGTTTGTGTCCAGGTACATGGGCACAATTACTGGCATCAGTGACTTCGATCCTGTTCGTTGGCCGAACTCACATTGGCGCTCTGTGAAGGTCTGTTGTGTGCATTCAGTGATTTCTATGATAACAGTTTCTACAATAGTGTTTCATTTTCTGTTGAGGTTTTGGT